>NC_092731.1:7325034-7443519 GCF_047496885.1 Scyliorhinus torazame | reverse complement strand
TCTGGGGAAATGGGCCATTAGAATGCAAAGTAGCTGGGCATTTCGATAGCGTCTGGTTATCTGAGTTGCCAATATACATAAGCGCTGAGCGTCTGAGTCCTGGGTTGACCAGATTTCCCATGGTCCTTTCCAGGTGGCCATATTTCCCGGGATCCTTTGTAAGTGGCCATCCCAGATGGCTACACCACATAAGAGATTAGTGTGTAAAATTAAAGCGCCTGGGATTAGGGACAGTGTATTGAGGTGGATGGGAAACTGGTTGGTAGACAGGAAACAAAGAGTAGGAATTAACGGGTCCTTTTCCAAATGGTGGGCAGTGACTAGTGGGGTACCGCAGGGATCGGTGCTGGGAGCTATTCACAATATATATTAATGATTTAGATGAGGGAACTAAATGTAATATCTCCAAATTTGCAGATGACGCCAAGTTGGGTGGGAGGGTGAGCTGCGAGGAGGACACAGAGATCCTTCAGTGTGATTTGGACAAGTTGAGTGAGTGGGCAAATGAATGGCGGATGCAGTATAATGTGGAGAAATGGGAGGCTATCAGTTTTGTAGCCAAAACAGGAAGGCCGATTATTATCTGAATGGTTATAAGTTAGGAGAGGGGAATGTGCAACGAGACCTGGGTGTCCTCGTACACCAGTCACTGAAGGTAAGCATGCAGGTGCAGCAGGCGGTAAAGAAGGCAAATGGTATGTTGGCCTTCACAGCGAGAGGTTTCGAGTATAGAAGCAGGGATGTGTTGCTGCAATTGTACAGGGCCTTGGTGAGGCCACACCTGGAGTATTGTGTGCAGTTTTGGTCACCTTCTCTGAGGAAGGATGTTCTTGCTCTCGAGGGAGTGCAGCGAAGGATTACCATGCTGATGTAAAGAAGCTCGTCCTTATTCCTCCAACTTTTCCTTGGACTCCTCTCCCATTGTTCCCACCTTGTTGTTCAGGGCCTGTTCCTGGGCTGTATTGTTCTTTGTATCACTTATTTAAATCTGGGATTTCCCTGGGCAAGGGTTGAATTGGATTCGGAGCCAAGATGGCTGGTTGATCAGCCGTCATGGTGCAGGAGGCTTGAAGGGCTGAATGGTCTGAGGGCCCTGTCAAACCTAACACCTGATATGGCCTGGCTGTGTCTCGGACCGAGATGGATGAAATACTGCAGACGATTTTTCGCACAGCAAGATCCCACAAACAGGAATGTGATAATGACCAGGAAACCTGTTTTGGCAAAGTGATCGGAGTGGTAAATATTTGCCACGTTACCCCACCTGCACCACTCCCCCACCCCCCCCTCAGTACTGACCCTCTGACAGTGCGGCACTCCCTCAGTACTGACCCTCTGACAGTGCGGCACTCCCTCAGTACTGACCCTCAGACAGTGCAGCACTCCCTCAGTACTGACTCTCTGACAGTGCGGCGCTCCCTCAGTACTGACCCTCTGGCAGTGCAGCACTCCCTCAGTACTGACCCTCTGACAGTGCAGCACTCCCTCAGTACTGACCCTCTGACAGTGCGGCACTCCCTCAGTACTGACCCTCTGACAGTGCTGCACTCCCTCAGTACTGACCCTCTGACAGTGCAGCTCTCCCTCAGTACTGACCCTCTGACAGTACGGCACTCCCTCAGTACTGACCCTCTGACAGTGCAGCACTCCCTCAGTACTGACCCTCTGACAGAGCGGCACTCCCTCAGCACTGACCCTCTGACAGTGCGACACTCCCTCAGCACTGACCCTCTGACAGTGCGGCACTCCCTCAGTACTGACCCTCTGACAGTGCAGCACTCCCTCAGTACTGACCCTCTGACAGTGCGACACTCCCTCAGCACTGACCCTCTGACAGTGCAGCACTCCCTCAGTGCTGACCCTCTGACAGTGCGGCACTCCCTCAGTACTGACCCTGAGCCTCGCTCCCTGATCCTGGAGCTGGATTTGTGGAATTAGCGAGTGGAATAAGACAGCCAGTTTGAACCTTACAAAACCCAGACATGGGTTAACCGGAACCTTAATTGAAACAACAGGCAAACTGGGCCTATCAGACAGGCTGTCTGTCCCTCAGACACGAGGAGGCGCGGCGATGATGATGTGAAGCTGGGGATGAATCAGCAGTGTTTGCAGACACAGGGATACCTCCTGATTACATTTGGCAGCACCTTTAACCTTCATGCCGCTTTGCTGCACAGCCTCAGGTCGGGAATGGATCAGCCCAAGGGGTTAAGTGAGCCTCAGGTTGCTGGCGAACCTCTCATTGGCTGCCTCCTCAGGGCCTCGTTAGGGAGGGCGGACATTTCTCCACCCGGGATCGGACAGGCCCACAGTGCATCCTGGGGCCGTTAACACATTCCTTCAGAGTCCGCCGGAGCGTCGAGCCCCTTCCCATGGGTCTGTGGATTAGTTCTCATTCCGACATAAGCCCGAAGGAATGGGGGGGTGGGGGGGGGGGGGGGGTGGCTTTATAAAAGAGCCACGCAATCTCATCCTCCAGGAGTGTGGGGCCTGGTGAGGGTCCGTGGCCGAGGAGGGGGGGGGGGGGGGGGGGGGATTGTACTCACACAAGGATGCTGTGACAAATCTGCTGGTTAGCAAGCAGTTGCATTTTTATAGCGCCTCGGGCATCTTACAGGCAATGAAGTGCTGTTGAAGTGTGGCCGCTGCTGTAATGCCGGGAGAGGGGCAGCTTCATCTGTGTACAGCAAGATCCCACAAACAGCAACGCGATATTCTCCAGATCGACGGATTGAGGGATAAACATTGGCCCCAGATCCCCTGGGGAGATCTCCCCCACTGCTTTTTGTGAGGGCCACGAATAATCGAGCACGAATTTTAAGGATACAAAGTTATAACATTTATTTACAATAACATATACATATAACAGCTGCAGCAACTTCCCTTGCTGCACACTCCTTCCTGCTGGTTCCAAACTGGCCAGCTTTATTTATACTTGGAGTTTACTAATGGTTTCTCCGCCCCCCCTCATTGGGGAAGCTCATACTCCCACAGGATTGTAGGATTGTCATTAGTCCCCAGCCAATGGTAAGCAGGCAGGTTATAACATCCCTCCCCCCCAAAGTCCAAGGAATCCACCGAAGACCCTGGCGAAGGAGGGCGTCGGACTCGTTTTGCCGCAGGCCGGTCACCATTTGCACGCGGCGCTGGATCAGGCGGCGTGTAACGAGACGGAGACCGGCGCTTCCGTGATGAACGGCGTAACGGTTGTACATCCACGGCCCGTGGACCCGAGGATTCCCCTTCTGATGCATCCTGTGTCTCCATCTCAGAGTCAGAGTCTGCTGCCTCCGTCATGTCAGCGTCTCTATCTCCATTCGGTCCCGTAACGACCTGCGCAGGCTTCGAGTGAGGCACCAGTGGAAGATTGTGAGGACTACCTTCCCTTGTCTCTGGTCTCTGCGGCTGTAGAAATGAGCTCCGGGGGCGGGGAATCTTTTGAGGGGATGATCTTCTGGACCGAACGTGGTCTACATGTTTGCGCTGGAGACGACCCTGGGCTTGCACCTGGTAAGATATAGGGCCCGTTTGGCGAACGATTACGCCAGGAACCCACTGGGCACCACCAGCAAAATTCCGAACGAACACTGGGTCACCGGGCACAAACTGCCGAATCGGACGGTGCCGAGAAAATCCCTGTCCCTGCCGTTCTTGTGTGCGGCGTACTTTTGCGCCAATGTCCGGGAAAACCATACTAAGGCAGGTGCGAAGTCTCCGGCCCATTAGGCGTTCTGAGGGAGCTACCCCAGTCACCGCATGGGGGGTGGTCCGATACGAAAACAAAATGCGAGCCAGTCTCGTGTCCATTGATCCGGTAGACTACTTCTTTAGGCCTCGTTTGAATGTCTGCACTGCACGCTCTGCCAACCCATTTGAAGCTGGGTGGTAAGGGGCAGTGCGGATATGGCGGATGCCGTTCATCTTCGTGAACCTCGCAAACTCCTCACTCGTGAATGGAGTGCCATTATCCGTGACCAGCACCTCGGGGAGGCCATGCGTACTAAACGACAAACGCATCTTTTCAATTGTTGCGCAGGACGTTGTGCCTAGCATCTTATGCACCTCCAGCCATTTAGACTGGGCATCAATTAATAGAAGGAACATGGATCCTTGAAAAGGGCCTGCGAAATCCGCATGCAAGCGTGCCCAAGGCCGCCCTGGCCATTCCCAGTGATGTAGGGGCGCGGCCGGCGGAAGCTTCTGATGCTCCTGGCAAATGGAGCAGTTTTGGGCCACCTTCTCAATGTCGGTGTTGAGGCCTGGCCACCAGACATAACTCCGGGCCAACATTTTCATTTTGGTCACACCTGGATGCCCATTGTGCATGTCTGATAGTATCAGCTCCTGGCCTTTTTCCGGGACAATCACACAAGTCCCCCACAAGAGGATGCCGTCTTCCACGCTGAATTCTGACAGCTTGGAGGAAAATGCCCGCAACTCGCCTGGGAGCTGTCTATGCTGCCCACCATACAGGACTATGTGCCGAACCTTTGACAGGACTGGCTCCATCTGGGTCCACTCACGGATCTGTGATGCCGTGACAGGCAAGGTGTCCATAAAATTTAGGGCTGCAACCACCTCACCGGTCGTGGGGGTCGACATGGGGCCGGTCGATAAAGGCAATCGGCTCAGTGCGTCGGCATTTGCTATCTGCGTACCTGGTTTGTGCTCCAGAGAATACTCGTATGCAGCGAGCAACAAAGCCCAGCGCTGGATCCGTGCGGAAGCAATGGGCGGTATTGGCTTATCCTCTCCGAAAAGTCCCAGCAGAGGCTGATGATCAGTCACGATAGTGAAATGGCGGCCGTACACATACTGGTGGAAGCGTTTCACCGCGTAAACCACTGCCAGGCCCTCCTTCTCGATCTGCGCATACTTTTTCTCCGCTGCAGTCAATGTGCGGGAGGCGAAAGCTATCGGCCGCTCGGCCCCGTTCTCCATCTTGTGGGACAGGACAGCCCCAATACCATACGGGGATGCATCACATGTGACGAGCAAAGGCTTTCCAGGATCATAGTGGGTTAGTAACCCAGACGACGACAATTGTTGCTTTACTCGCCGGAAAGCGGTTTCTTGCGGCTGACCCCAAACCCAGGTGTGATTTCTCTTTAGCAGATGGTGCAAAGGGGCCAGCGTAGTTACCAGATTGGGGAGGAACTTCCCGTAATAGTTTACGAGACCGAGAAAAGAACGAAGATGCGAAGTGTCAGTCGGGGCGGGGGCCTGTTGAATTGCACGCATCTTCTCTGCGACGGGGTGCAAACCTTCGCGGTCCACCCGATAACCCAGGTAGACTACTTCCTTTGCCTGAAATACGCACTTTGTGCGACGTAAACGGACTCCAGCCTCCGAAAGGCGTCTAAGGACAGCCTCCAGATTTTCCAAATGTTCCTGCTCCGACGTCCCTGTAATCAAAACGTCATCTAAGTAGACAGCAACACGTGGTAAACCTCTCAAAATGCCCTCCATAACATGTTGAAAAATTGCGCATGCAGAGAATACTCCAAAGGGCAACCGTGTATATTCATACAGGCCCCGGTGTGTATTAATCGTTTCATATGGTCGGGAGGCAGGGTCCAGCTCCAACTGCAGGTAGGCGTGACTCATATCTAATTTTGTGAACGAGAGTCCACCTGCAAGTTTCGCGTAGAGATCCTCTATGCGAGGCATTGGATATCGGTCGAGTCGGGAAGCCGTATTCACTGTAAGTTTATAGTCGCCACACAAGCGAACTGTGGCATCTGGCTTCATTACAGGTACAATTGGTGCTGCCCAGTCAGCAAAACGGACGGGCCTGATAATACCCAAACTCTCCAAACGAGTGAGCTCCCCTTCTACCTTCTCGAGCAAGGCGTAAGGCACCGGGCGCGCCCGGAAATAGCGCGGCGTGGCTCCTGGTTCGACTTGGATACGGGCTACGGCCCCTTTTATTTTCCCCAAACCAGGTTGGAATACATCTGGGTATCGTCCTAGCACCTCAGTCAACCCTTCAGAAACTGTTTGGAGGATGTGCTGCCATTGCAACCGCAAATGGCGCAACCAGTCCCGACCCAACAGGCTGGACCCATGGCCGCGCACCACGATAAGTGGGAAACGCCCCTCCTGGCGTCCATAAACAACAGGGGTCATTGTAGTTCCTGCAATGTCCAGTGGTTCCCCCGTGTAGGTGGCCAACCTGGCCTGTGAGTCGGTTAATGTAAGCGTCTGTATACCCTGCTTGATGCGGTCGAATGTCCTCTGGGCGATCACGGAGACCGCTGCGCCAGTGTCAACTCCATCTCAAGCGGGTGGCCATTGATCCGTACTGTCACCTTAATGGGGGCCACACGGGGAGCTGTCACACAGTGCAGCTGCAGGCAATCGTCCTCCGTCTCCACGTCCTCAGGAGTAGTCGCCGCAGGTTCATCCACATGGAAGGTACGGCCCCTGGGCTGGTCCCAGTTTTGGTCGGAACGACGGTGCCTCTGGCGCCCCCAGGACCGCCGTCCGCAACGGGGTCGGCGCCTACAAGTCTGACATGGACATGGCTCCTCATCCATTGGTTCCGGAGAAGGCTCCCTTCAGGGAGGAATGTCCGACGGCCACTGGCGTCGGTCCGGACGTTGCCTCGCCCAAGGTACCGCAGGAGTGCGGGGGGACGTTTTCGGACAGAAGGGGTTGCGCCCGAAGGCATGCACTTCCATTCCCTGTAGCTCCTGCACTCCTCGTTCTGCGTCCTCTTGGGACAATACTATTTGAATGGCCTGTTGAAAAGTCAATGTTGGCTCAGCTAACAACTTTCTCTGGGTGGCCACATTGTTAATACCGCAAACCAAACGGTCGCGTAACATTTCTGACAAGGTCTCACCATAGTCACAGTACTCCGCAATCCTGCGTAGCCTGGATAAAAAAATCGGCAAGGGATTCTCCAGGGGTCCTCTCAGCGGTATTAAACCGGTAACGCTGGACTATCGTGGACGGGGTTGGGTTAAAGTGTTGCCCCACTATATTCACAAGTTCATCAAACGTTTTGGTGTCCGGCGCAGCTGGGTACGTAAGGCTCCTAATCTCCCCAAACGTATGCGGGCGCAGGCGGTGAGCAATATGACCACCTGGCGCTCGTTTTCGGTGATATTGTTTACCCGGAAATAGTAACGCATCCGTTGTGTGTACTGGTTCCAGCTTTCCAGCGCAGCATCAAAAACATCCAAACGTCCGTACAGAG
Source organism: Scyliorhinus torazame (assembly GCF_047496885.1). Lineage (NCBI taxonomy): Eukaryota > Metazoa > Chordata > Chondrichthyes > Carcharhiniformes > Scyliorhinidae > Scyliorhinus > Scyliorhinus torazame. Next base: position 7,436,315 of record NC_092731.1, on the reverse strand, counting down.
GCATGGTATAATGGAAAACAACTTCCAACCTGTATCCAACAAAAATCCAGGGAGGTGGCTTCAGCAGTGTAGACAGCTATTCACTTTTACCTTCGTCGCCAGTTTTGTAAGGGCCACGAAGAATCCAGCATGAGTTTTAAGGATACAAAGTAATAACATTTATTTACAATAACATATATATATAACAGCAGCAGTAACTTCCCTTGCTGCACACTCCTTCCTGCTGGTTCCAAACTGGCCAGCTTTATTTATACTTGGAGTTTACTAATGGTTTCTCCGCCCCCCTCATTGGGGAAGCTCATACTCCCACAGGATTGTGGGATTGTCATTAGTCCCCAGCCAATGGTAAGTAGGCAGGTTATAACACTGCTCCTCTTCGCAATAGCCCCGGTGTTACAGGCACCTGAGAGGGTAGGCCGGTGTGGGGGTGGGGGCGGATTGGAGGGGCCTCAGTTTAATGTCCCATCCGATCGACAGCACCTCTGGCTGGGCGGCACCCCCCTGGATTATGCCTCGGGAATTTGAGCCAGGAATCCGGGGCGGGACCTGAACCCCCGACCCTCAGGGTGCACGCTGTTGAGCTATTCGGCGGGAGACGCCGGTCCCGCTGGTGGAAAGGCCGGATAAACCCTGGCCTCGGTGTACAGTTTACGAAGGGGAATTGGGTAATCCAAGAACGGTGATTGGGTTCGAGCCCAATCCCGGCTCTCAAATTGTGACAGGGGCTTCGAACAAATGAAATTTTGAATCAACTCCCTCAGCCGCCTCGAATATAAATTCTGTCGACAGTCGTGGGCCAGAATTTGGTCAAATTCCACTGCCACAGTGCCCCTCTCTCACACTGTGTTCCTCCTGTGCTCCAGCACCGAAACCTCAAACCTCTCGTCACAAACCACAAAGTAGCCAACGCCGGTTTAGGAGAAAAACGTCCTGCCCCAAAATAGAGCCTCTCTCCGGTGGTACAGCTGTGGTCACCTCACACCTGGACACAACAGACAGAGAGAGAGAGAGAGAGAGCTTCCCGATTACACAGCGCCTACAAGACGGCCGTTTTGCAAATGCCAGACATTTTCCCACAGCCGCGAAATCTGCATTCCTTCCTTTTCTCCGATTGGTCCTCAGGTTCGCTTCGACAACAACAACTTGGCGTTTACAAAGAACAAAGCACAAAGTACGGTGCAGGACCAGGCCCTTTGGCCCTCCAAGCCTGTGCTGATCATGATTGCCCTTACGCAGCAACTCCAACGTCGGGGAACTTCCCAAGGCCCTTCGTAGGGAGTGTTATCTGATGGAGGAGGCGGTGGCGATGTGTTATAGAGTCGTAGAGTTTGACAGCACAGCAAGAGGCCCTTCAGCACGTGTCTGTGCTGCCATCAAGCCCCGATCTATTCTGATCCCGTTTTCCAGCACTTAGTCCTTGGCCTTGTGTGCTGGGGCGTTTCAAACGCTCATCTAAATACTCCTTAAATGTTCTGAGGGTCTCTGCCTCCACCTTCCTTTCAGGCAGCGAGTTCCAGACTCCCACCCCCCTCTGGGTGAAAGGTTTTCCCTCACATCCCCTCTAAACCTCCTGCCCCTCACCTTAAATCTCTGCCCCCTGGTCATTGACCCCTCCACCAAGGAGAAAGGTTTCTTCCTGCCTACTCGATCTCTGCCCCCACCATTTTGTTCACCTCAATGTTCCCCCTCAGCCTCTCTGCTCGGAGGAAAACAACCCCAGCCTAACCAGCCTCTCTCCATAGCCTAAACTCTCCAGCCCAGGCAACATCCTGGTGAATCTCCTCTGCACCCTCTCCAGTGCAATTACTTCCTGCCGATAGTGTTGTAACCAGGACTGCACACAGTACTCCAGATGTGGCCTAACCAGTGTTTTATACAGCTCCAGCATAATCCCTCTGCTCTTATATCCTGTTCCTGGGCTAATAAAGGCAAGAGTTCCATAGGCCGCCTTAACCATCTTATCCACCTGTCCTGCTGCCTTCAGGGATCTAGTGTTGCTGGGCTGGTCACCCCCCAGTGAACAGGGAAACTGTGCTGAGGACCCAGGGTCCAATCCCACCTCGGAATTAGAAGAGTAAAGAAGTGTCCTGGGAGACGGAGGGGGTCAGGAGGGGGTCCTGGGAGGCGGAGGGGGTCCTGGGAGGCGGAGGGGGTCAGGAGGGGGTCCTGGGAGGCGGAGGGGGTCCTGGGAGGCGGAGGGGGTCAGGAGGGGGTCCTGGGAGGCAGAGGGGGTCAGGAGGGGGTCCTGGGAGGCGGAGGGGGTCAGGAGGGGGTCCTGGGAGGCAGAGGGGGTCAGGAGGGGGTCCTGGGAGGCAGAGGGGGTCAGGAGGGGGTCCTAGGAGGCGGAGGGGGTCAGGAAGGGGGTCCTAGGAGGCGGAGGGGGTCGGAGGGGTTCCTAGGAGGCGGAGGGGGTCGGAGGGGGTCCTGGGAGATGGAGGGGGTGAGGAGGGGGTCCTGGGAGATGGAGGTGGTCAGGAAGGGGGTCCTAGGAGGCGGAGGGGGTCGGAGGGGTTCCTAGGAGGCGGAGGGGGTCGGAGGGGGTCCTGGGAGATGGAGGGGGTGAGGAGGGGGTCCTGGGAGATGGAGGTGGTCAGGAAGGGGGTCCTAGGAGGCGGAGGGGGTCAGGAGGGGCTCCTGGGAGACAGAGGGGATCAGGAGGGGGTCCTGGGAGGCAGAGGGGGTCCTGGGAGGCGAAGGGGGTCAGGAAGGGGGTCCTAGGAGGCGGACGGGGTAGGACGGGGTAGGAGGGGGTCCTGGGCGATGGAGGGGGTCAGGAGGGGGTCCTGGGAGGCGGAGGGGGTCAGGAAGGGGGTCCTAGGAGGCGGAGGGGGTCAGGAGGGGGTCATGGGAGGCAGAGGGGGTCAGGAGGGGGTCCTGGGAGGCGGAGGGGGTCGGAGGGGTTCCTAGGAGACGGAAGGGGTGAGGAGGGGGTCCTGGGAGACAGAGGTGGTCAGGAAGGGGGTCCTAGGAGGCGGAGGGGGTCAGGAGGGGGTCCTGGGAGGCAGAGGGGGTCCTGGGAGGCGAAGGGGGTCAGGAAGCGGGTCCTAGGAGGCGGACGGGGTAGGAGGGGGTCCATAGCTCCCAGCCGGGGACTGCCAATCACCACGGTCCCAATCCTGGCCGGCTTTTAAGCATTTGCGTGGCACCATCTGAGGACCGTCCAAGGTGCTTCACAGACGGTGAAGGGGAATCGCTGTAGCAATATACGGAAAACAGCAGCGAATCCGTGTTCAGCAAGATCCCGCATACAACAGTGTGATAGACGACCAGCTGATCCGTTTTAGTGATGTTGATTAAGGGATAAACATTGGGGAAGCCCACTTTCTTCGTGATTGGGTTGTGCGATCTTCTACACCCACATGAGAGGCCAGGCGGTGGCCTTGGTTTTGAGGTTCATCTCAAAGGCGGTGTGTGAAACAAGGCAGCACACCGTCACTGCACGTGTCACCCTGGATGGTGCGCTCAAGTATCTGGAGTCGGATTCAAACCCACAACCTGCGGACTCAGAGGCAGGGGTGCTACCCAGTGAGCCCCAGTTGTACCTCACTGTTATGGGCCAGGGTGTAGAGAACCCCAAAGTGTATCATGGAGTTCACCTGACCCACAACTTTTACTGGATTGTGGTATGGGGAGCACACGGCCCACTCTACAGGTGTGGGACAGCAGAAATGGAAAAGTATTTTTTATAGCAAAACAATGTTTATTCTGTGAACCCAAGTTAACCTTTTTAAAACAAACAGGGAACATCTTAGCAACCATTAATTCAAATACACCCCCCAAAGAATACACTAAGTAATGCGTACGCTGTCCTTTTAACATCCAGAAGACTTACAAAAACATAACCTTTAACAGAAGCACATCAGGTTAAAGTCACGACTGAGAACATTTATAATTCTGATTTCACCAAATGATCAAGAGATAGTCTTTTGATGGCAGAGAGATCAACAGTACACCTGCTCTGTCTGGCTTCAGCTCCAACACTGAAAACAAAACTAAAACACACCCTGCAGCAAACAGCCTAAAACGAAAGTAAAAAGCAGACAGACAGCCCAGCTCCGCCCACTCGCTGACATCACTGATAAACACCCATTTCTTAAAGGTACATTTCTTAAACACCCATTTCTTAAAGGTACTCGCACCTGACACTCACACATTTGTTAATAGAGAGGCGCAGTGCGGAACACAAGGTAAACTATGATCACACCTCTCCTCCCGGTTACAAAGGGACATTTGGACAGCTGAAAGATCCCTGACCCTGTCCACTGGATCAAAGAGATTGAAACAGATCTCCAACAAGAGAGGATCTAACCATTGTCCCTTGACATTCAATGGCGTCACCATCACTGAATCCCCAACATCCTGGGGGTTACCATTGATCAGAAATTGAACTGGACCCAACCACATTAATACTGTGGCTACCAGAGCAGGTCCGAGGCGTGGAATCCTTCGGCGAGTAACTCACCTCTTAGAACATACAGTGCAGAAGGAGGCCATTCAGCCCATCGAGTCCGCACCGACCCACTTAAGCCCTCACTTCCACCCTATCCCCGTAACCCAATAACCCCTCTTAACCTTTTTGGTCACTGAGGGCAATTTATCACGGCCAATCCACCTAACTCTTCACTCCCCAAAGCCTGCCCACCATCGACAAGGCACAAGTCAGGAGTGTGATGGAATACTCCCTACTTGCCTGGATGAGTGCAGCTCCCAACAATGCAAAGCTCGACACCATCCGGGAAAAGTAGCCCTGTCATGGGATCAAATTCCTGGAACTCCCTGCGGAACAGCACTGCTGGGGCAAAGGGGCTCCAGTGTCTCAAGATGGCAGATCACTGTTCGGGATGGGCAATCGATGCCCACGTGGGAGAATTAATAAAGAGTGCTCAGGCGGTCTGGATGGGCATTGGCTCTCCGCATTGCGGGACTTCTGAACCTCTCTGAATTTGAGGCGACATTTTCTATAAATAATCAATGGAATTTCAGAATTCGCCATCTTGCTGTTTAAACACAATTAGAATATTTCCTCAGTCACTGGCTAAACATATAGAGCTAGGCTGGGAATATGGTCCCGCTACATCATTGCCAGCGTGAATGTGATTTGATATTTCAGGTGAAAGATCGCCTTATAAAGTAAAACAAGGAGACGGCATTGTCCTTTTATAGTCACAGCCTGAAATTGGAGATGGCGAGATTACTCATTGAGGCTGTGGGAACGTTTCACTTGGCCCAGTCCTCAACAATCATGCTGGAGAATGTTTGTAACTTAACAAAGAGAGAGAGAGGGAGAATGAGAGAGAGGGGGAGAGAGAGAGGGGGAGAGAGAGAGAGACAGAGAGAGCGGGAGGGAGAGAGATACAGAGAGAGGGAGAGAGAGAGACAGAGGGAGAGACAGAGAGGGAGAGGGGGAGGGGGAGACAGAGGGGGAGACAGAGCGAGAGAGAGAGAGAGAGAGAGGGGGGGGGAAAGAGAGGGAGACAGAGAGAGAGGGTGAAAGAGGGAGACAGAGAGAGAGACAGAGAGAAAGAGGCACAGAGAGAAAGAGGGAGAGAGGCAGAGAGAGAGAGGGAGAGAGAGAGAGGGAGGGAGAGAGAGAGAGGGGGAGAGAGAGACGGAGGGAGTCAGAGAGAGAAAGAGGGTGAGAGGCAGAGAGACAGGCAGAGAGAGACAGACAGAGAAAGAGAGACGGAGAGAGAATGGTCGACAGAGAGAAATGGGGAGAGAGACACACGGAAACACAGAGAAAGAGACAGTGGGAGACATAGAGAGGGGAGACAGGGAGTGAGAGACAGAGGCAGACAGAGAGAGAGACAGAGACAGAGAAAGAGGCTAAATTAAGCTTCACTCATGGGGCACCATGGTGGCACAGTGGTTCGCACTGCTGCCTCACAGCGCCAGGGTCCCGGGTTCAATTCTGGCCTCGGGTGACTGTCTGTGCGGAGTCTGCACATCCTCCCCGTGTCTGCGTGGGTTTCCACCGGGTGCTCCGGTTTCCTCCCACAGTCCAAAGATGTGCAGGTTGGGTGGATTCGCCGTGATAAATTGCCCTTAGTGTCCAAAATGGTTAGGTGGGGTTACAAGGATAGGGCGGAGGATGTGGTAGGTAGGGTGCTCTTTTGGAGGGTTAGTACAGACTCGATGGACCGAATGGCCTCCTTCTGCAGGGATTCCATGAACTGCTCTCCCCCGAAAGCGTGCCCTCCAACAGCAGGATGTGACACCGAGGCTCACGTCAGCCAGGTCACAGAGCTGCGGAGTTCAGCGTAGTGTCAACACTGAGCTGTATATTCCCACCTCACACTGCACTCTCCATGGGCGTTACGGTCTGAGAGACGCAAGTAGGAAGATGGCGGGCTGGGGGAGGGGAACCTGCAGGGAGTAAGACAAGGAGATACGGGAACAAGGGTGCACGGGGTGCCAGAAAGGCAGAGAGACAGGAAGAAAGGGAAAGACAAGAGGCAAGGGGAGACAGAGAGAAACAAATAGACAAAGAGAGCAAGACGCAAACACCAACAGCAATGTCAGCCGAGAAGGAAAAGTGGCTGATTTATATCGAGATTTCCACAGACCAACTCAACAATGCAGTTTGAGGGATGAATGTTGGCCAGGACAGTGGGAAGAACAATTGCCGAACTTCTTCAATAGGTTACAATGGGATCTTATACATCGCCCTGAATGGGGGGACTTGACCCTCTGACAGTGCGGCACTCCCTCAGTACTGACCCTCTGACAGGGCGGCACTCCCTCAGTACTGACCCTCTGACAGTGCGGCACTCCCTCAGTACTGACCCTCTGACAGTGCGGCACTCCCTCAGTACTGACCCTCTGACAGTGCGGCACTCCCTCAGTACTGACCCTCTGACAGTGTGGCACTCCCTCAGTACTGACCCTCGGACAGTGCGGCACTCCCTCAGTACTGACCCTCCGACAGTGCGGCACTCCCTCAGTACTGACCCTCTGACAGTGCGGCACTCCCTCAGTACTGACCCTCTGACAGTGCGGCACTCCCTCAGTACTGACCCTCTGACAGTGTGGCACTCCCTCAGTACTGACCATCGGACAGTGCGGCACTCCCTCAGTACTGACCCTCCGACAGTGCGGCACTCCCTCAGTACTGACCCTCTGACAGTGCAGCACTCCCTCAGTACTGACCCTCTGACAGTGCGGCACTTCCTCAGTACTGACCCTCTGACAGTGCGGCACTCCCTCAGTAGTGACCCTCTGACAGTGCGGCACGCCCTCAGTACTGACCCTCTGACAGTGCGGCACTCCCTCAGCACTGACCCTCTGACAGTGCGGCACTCCCTCAGTACTGACCCTATGACTGTGCGGCACTCCCTCAGTACTGACCCTCTGACAGTGCGGCACTCCCTCAGTACTGACCCTCTGAAAGTGCGGCACTGCCTCAGTACTGACCCTCTGACAGTGCGGCACTCCCTCAGTACTGACCCTCTGACAGTGCGGCACTCCCTCAGTACTGACCGTCTGACAGTGCGGCACTCCCTCAGTACTGACCCTCTGACAGTGCAGCACTCCCTCAGTGCTGACCCTCTGACAGTGCGGCACTCCCTCAGTACTGACCTCTGACAGTGCGGCACTACCTCAGTACTGATCCTCTGACAGTGCAGGACTCCCTCAGTACTGACCCTCTGACAGTGCGGCACTCCCTCAGTACTGACTCTTTGACAGTGCGGCACTCCCTCAGTACTGACCCTCTGACAGTGCGGCACCCCCTCAGTACTGACCCTCTGACAGTGCGGCACTCCCTCAGTACTGACCCTCTGACAGTGCGGCACTCCCTCAGTACTGACCCTCTGACAGTGCAGCACTCCCTCAGTACTGACCCTCTGACAGTGCGGCACTCCCTCAGTACTGACCCTCTGACAGTGCGGCACTCCCTCAGTACTGACCCTCTGACAGCGCGGCACTCCCTCAGTACTGACCCTCTGACAGTGCGGCACTCCCTCAGTACTGACCCTCTGACAGTGCGGCGCTCCCTGTTGGAAGGAGGTGAGGTTGAGGGGGTGGGGGGAATGGGGGGTAGAGGTTAGAATTAAGATGCAGTATGTGCCTGGGAGGGGTTAAGTGCGAGCTCTGGCTAAGTGGAGCCTCATAAACCCCTGCATTCTAACAATTAGACATCCGAATACAATTTTGGAAGTTTATTTAACAATTAACCACCGAGATTATGTATTGTTATTACTGGTAATTACAACATTCTCCCCCCACCCCCCCCCCCCCCCACCCCCCATCTCCTGAGCTGTGCCCCCCTCCCCCCTCACATGGCGGCTGTTGCTAAGCGATCCTGCAGGACAGTGAATGCTTGGGGCCCAGTGAAAGGTGGAACAGACACACAGCACTTCACAAAACCCAGGATTCAATTCGGTTTGCACAGATTGTCGGAATTCATTCCAATCCATTTCTCCCCAGAGCGAGTTACCCCGGCCTCATCCCCCAACAGACCTTTCGCTTAGCGTCAACCCCATTGCATTAGGGTCAATCCGGAGTCGTGCCTCAGTGAGCAGCAAACTTGCTCCCCAGGCAGAGGGTCTTGGGTTCAAGTTGCAGTCCAGGTCCTGGAGGAAAAAATCCAGACTGAGTCACACTGTGCAGTAGTGAGGGAGTGCTGCACTGTCAGAGGGTCAGTACTGAGGGAGTGCTGCACTGTCAGAGGGTCAGTGCTGAGGGAGTGCCGCACTGTCAGAGGGTCAGTACTGAGGGAGTGCCGCACTGTCAGAGGGTCAGTACTGAGGGAGTGCTGCACTGTCAGAGGGTCAGTACTGAGGGAGTGCTGCACTGTCAGAGGGTCAGTACTGAGGGAGTGCTGCACTGTCAGAGGGTCAGTACTGAGGGAGTGCTGCACTGTCAGAGGGTCAGTATTGAGGGAGTGTCGCACTGTCAGAGGGTCAGTACTGAGGGAGTGCCGCACTGTCAGAGGGTCAGTACTGAGGGAGTGCTGCACTGTCAGAGGGTCAGTATTGAGGGAGTGTCGCACTGTCAGAGGGTCAGTACTGAGGGAGTGCCGCACTGTCAGAGGGTCAGTACTGAGGGAGTGCTGCACTGTCAGAGGGTCAGTATTGAGGGAGTGTCGCACTGTCAGAGGGTCAGTACTGAGGGAGTGTCGCACTGTCAGAGGGTCAGTACTGAGGGAGTGCTGCACTGTCAGAGGGTCAGTACTGAGGGAGTGCTGCACTGTCAGAGGGTCAGTACTGAGGGAGTGCCGCACTGTCAGAGGGTCAGTACTGAGGGAGTGCCGCACTGTCAGAGGGTCAGTACTGAGGGAGTGCCGCACTGTCAGAGGGTCAGTACTGAGGGAGTACTGAGGGAGTGCCGCACTGTCAGAGGGTCAGTACTGAGGGAGTACTGCACTGTCAGAGGGTCAGTACTGAGGGAGTGCCGCACTGTCAGAGGGTCAGTACTGAGGGAGTGCCGCACTGTCAGAGGGTCACATTGATGCTGTCTGAAACACTATCGTCACTGCCTAAATGCTCAAGGGAATCTGGTTTTAATTTTTTTTGCCCTGAGCTGTGTTGATAGTTAGAAATCTTGGTGCGGTGCCCAGATTTCCCTGCTGCTCTCGCTCTATCGGGTCAATGCCCGCCTGACTCACTACACGGGCACCGTGTGACCAACCCCCCTCCACCCCGAGCCCCTCTGATATCAGTGTCCGCACCCCCCCAGTGATATGAATTGTTGCTTTGTTAGTCACTCCAAGCCTGGGGTGTAACGGTGGTGCAGTGGTTAGCACTGCTGCCTCACAGCGCTGAGGACCCGGGTTCGATCCCGGCCCTGGGTCACTGTCCGTGTGGAGTTTGCACATTCTCCCCGTGTCTGCGTGGGTCTCACCCCCACAACCCAAAGATGTGCAGGGTAGGTGGATTGGCCACGCTAAATTGCCCCTTAATTGGAAACCTTTGTTTAAATAGTCACCCCAAGGAGGTGGCAGAGGAGGGGGAGGGGGTTTGTGACCTGGTAACCATGTGTCTCACTCATCGCCTCCCACTGGCCGAATTCTGAAGGGCACCAGCCCAATACCACCGAGGAGCTCAGCCCAATATTCACATTTCCCGGTTTTGCTGGTGTTGAATTGTTATGAGGACCCCCTAAGGTGACAGGGAATCGTCGGCTGGTCTCCCTGTGGACCTCGGGGAATACAGGGTCCCCCATTGAGTGGGTGGAGGCTCGGCCAATAGGAATCATTCGGCGGCGAGCGTAAAACCCACAGCCCAGACTCATAGATTATCATAGATTATCATAGAATTTACAGTGCAGAAGGAGGCCATTCGGCCCATCGAGTCTGCACCGGCTCTTGGAAAGAGCACCCTACCCAAGGTCAACACCGCCACCCTATCCCCATAACCCAGTAACCCCACCCAACACTAAGGGCAATTTTGGACACTAAGGGCAATTTAGCACGGCCAATCCACCTAACCAGCACATCTTTGGACTGTGGGAGGAAACCGGAGCACCCGGAGGAAACCCACGCACACACGGGGAGGATGTGCAGACTCCGCACAGACAGTGACCCAAGCTGGAATCGAACCTGGGACCCTGGAGCTGTGAAGCAATTGTGCTATCCACAAGGCTACCGTGCTGCCCCTGATCGATTGCCCTCAGTGACCCGAGGCCGGAATTGAACCTGGGTCCCTCGCGCTGTGAGACGGCAGTGCTAACCTACGTGAGCACTGGGATACGTTCGCGAGGGAGGGGTTGCACCTTCAGCTGGGGTCTCTTGTGGCTGTTAAACTGGGGGCTTTTGGTAAATGTCCTGGCAACCATTTCGGGACCATGAGAAATATTAACAGGAGGAGGCCATTCAGCCCCTTGAGCCTGCTCCACCGTTCAATACCATCACGGCTGATCATCAATCTCAACTCCACCTCCCCGGGGTCAAAGGTGTTCCACCAACCCCTCCATCCTCCCCCCACCCCGGTACCTCAATCAATACTACCCCCTCACTCGACGCAATCAAAAGCAAGCTAACCGCCCTCAGCTCTAGGACAGGTGAAATGTTCAATCACCTCACAGAAAAATAAGAGAGGTGTTGTCACAGTTTTTCACCTTCCACTCATCAGGACAAATACAAGAATACCAAATTTCAAACAATCTCGACAATTTATACCGCAGGTGAAGAGGGTGCTGATTGGTTGGCAAGTCAACTCTGATTGGTTGAGGTGCTGCCCTGGCTGGAAGGAGAAGGTGGGTTGCCAACTCTGGCTGTGCACATTCCTGGAGGTTGCACCTACTGATCTCCCAAAGTCCAGCCAGCCCACCTGGTCGAACAGCACTTTTTAAAAATATTATTTTTTTCATTAGGTTTTCCTCCCATTTTTTATAAAAATAAATGCAACAGATAATAGTAGATTTTTTAAATTTTTATTAAATTAATTTGGAGGACCCAATCCATTTTTTTTACCAATTAAGGGGCAATTTAGCGTGGCCAATCCACCTACCCGGCACATCTTTGGGTTGAGGGGGTGAGACCCACGCAGACACGGGGAGAATGTGCAAACTCTACACGGACAGTGACCCGGGGCCGGGATCGAACCTGGGACCTCAGTGCCGTGAGGCAGCAGTGCTAACCACTGCGCCACCGTGCTGCCCGATAACAGAAGAATTGATGCCAAACAGGTACAGACGAAACCAGAGTTATTGCCAACATAAATGCAAGCAAAACATTACAGAATAGATTTGGAACGGAGCGGCTGGGGGGGCCCTAAGCTCTTGCCATTAATGCCGGATCAATCCAACAACCAGATACCAGGGGCAGCACGGTAGCATTGTGGATAGCACAGTTGCTTCACAGCTCCAGGGTCCCAGGTTCGAATCCGGCTTGGGTGACTGTCGGTGTGGAGTCTGCACATCCAACCCATGTGTGCGTGGGTTTCCTCCGGGTGCCCCGGTTTCCTCCCACAGCCCAAAGATGTGCAGGTTAGGTGGATTGGCCATGATAAATTGCCCTTAGTGTCCAAAATTGCCCTTAATGTTGGGTGGGGTTACTGGGTTATGGGGATAGGGTGGAGGTGTTGACCTTGGGTAGGGTGCTCTTTCCAAGAGCCGGTGCAGACTCGATGGGCCAAATGGCCTCCTTCTGCACTGTAAATGCTATGATAATCTATGATACCACAGCGAGCGGGCGGGAGAGGGGGGAAGATCCTGTTAACACAGAAGGACGACAATGCAGGTCACACACCCCAGAGTGTAGTGATTCAGACCAACAACCTGAGGTGAATTAAATTGAGTCGAGCTAAAATAAATTCGCCCGTGGGAAGATTAGCAAAAGCAAGTCAGCCAGGGTGAAGGGTATAAATTGAAGATCGGGGATCCATTCTTCTCGAGACGCATCGGATTTGGAACAGAGAACAGATGTCAAAAGTTCCGAGGGGCTGCATTCCATAATAAGCCCATGCCATTTTCGGCTAGAGGAATATTCACCACTAATCCAGGATGATTTTACAAGTGGCAAAGGTCACAATGTTATATCGCCTATCTTTTCATTGGAATCGATGATTCTCCGATCCAGGAGATGCAGGATGAGAAACGCAAGATCAGATTCTAAGGCTCTCCTAAAGATCCTCACCAGTAGCCTGACATACCTTTTTTAAAATAAATTTAGAGTACCCAATTAATTATTTCCAATTAAGGGGCAATTTAGCGCGGCCAATCCACCTACCCTGCACATCTTTGGGTTGTGGGGGTGAGACCCACACAGACACGGGGAGAATGTGCAAACTCCACACGGACAGTGACCCGGGGCCGGGATCGAACCTGGGACCTCGGCGCCGTGAGGCAGCAGTGGTAACCACTGCTCCACTGTGCTGCCCTAGCCTGAGCATACCTGACCAGTAGGACTGAATCTTGACACAGGTCCATAGACAATCGTCCTCGACTAACTGCCACTTTAGGCACATCGGGGATAAGGCAGGACCAAACCTGTGTCCAAGACGAGGTGTAATGTGAGTACGGCGTCGTATCTTGAACTAGATGTCCTTTATTTTATTGCAGACCCTGCATAATCCCATACGTTACCCCATGATTCCTCACCAATCCTGCTAGCTTAGTCATCTTCCCAGGCCTGGAGGGCGCTCAGCGCGGTGAAACAGGCCCAGCAGTTCAAACATCACAGAACTTACTCAACGATGGTTTAGGCTCCACAGAATTCAGGATTGTTTCAGCCGGGGAAATTGAGGAGTCAAGACGCAGGGAAGTCTTGCTAAGGATAAAGTCTCTGAGCTGTAAATATTTTAAAAAAGGATCATCTGGAGATGCAAATTGTTGACATAGCTGCACAAAGGAATCATCTCGGAAACATGTCTCCCAGCCGAGACCCGCCTCTAACGCTCCCAAATGTCGAATCCATGGTCGATTAGACCAGGTGGAAAGTATAGACTGCCCTGGTTAGGTGAGAGAGCGGATGTCAGTTTAGATCTCCCTTTTTTTTTAAAGAAACAATTTTATTGAGGTATTTTTGGCATATAAAACAATGACATTGTATAATACTGTACAAAGGGAAACGCAAATAACACATAGTGCAAACCACAACTCCATTCTCGCAAGGACCTGCCTAAACCACCCCCTACCCTACACTACCCTAGCACTAGTTGATAGATCAACCTCACATTGTGAATATTAATAATAACAATAGGATAATTCACACTCCGCAGAACCGGCCTTAAATTCACCGTAAAACAAGATCTGCGGAGGATTAACTGACCGTTCTGCTTCAATATCGAGCCAAGTCGCTCCTTCCTCAGCCAATTCCTTCAGAACCTTAAATGAGAGACCAGCTGACACAGCCTGACGTTTGGGAAACTAAACATCCTCCAGCACCTGGTAACCGGGGCTTGGCCAACTGAAGGCGAAGCCTCTTTTTGTTCCAAAATAAATGTACTAACCATTCCATTGATTACTCTAACAAGTCTGGCCGACAACAGAATAGGCAGCATTTGTAAAGGATGTAACAATGTGGGATATACGTTGGTTTTAATTAGGGCGATCCTCCCCAGCCGTGAAATCGGGAGCGCCGACCATTGAGTGAAGTCCCGTCTGGTAGCTGTAATCAATTGGGGAAAGTTGGCTCAATATAGGTGTTATAAGGGAGGGGTAATCCCATGGGGGGATCATCGAAAGGAGAAATTAGCAAGGGGGTGGTAGTTTACCCCTCAGCACCGCCCCCCCCCCCCGCCCCCCGCCCCCCACACCAGCATGGCCTCTGACTTAGCAAAATTAATCTTGTAACCAGGAAAGGCACTAAAACTGTCCACCTCTCCAATAATAGCGAGCAAGGGTCATCTCTGCTGTTTCATCCCCAATCCCAACCCTGATATCACAGAATTTACAGTGCAGAAGGAGGCCATTCGGCCCATCAAGTCTGCACCGGCCCTTGGGAAGAGCACCCTACCCAAGCCCACACTCCTGCCCTATCCCCGTAACCTAGTAACCCCATTTAACCTTTTCAGACACGAAGGGCACTTTATCGTGGCCTATCCGCCTAACCCGCGCATCTTTGGACTGTGGGAGGAAACCGGAGCACCCGGAGGAAACCCACGCACACACGGGGAGAACGTGCAGACTCCGCACAGACAGTGACCCAAGCCAGGAATCGAACCTGGGACACTGGCGCTGTGAAGCAACTGTGCTAACCACTGTGCTGTCGTGATGCCCTCAAGGTCCTAATGGCCTCCGCCAGTGACTCAATGGCCAATGCAAACAACAAGGGAGACAGAGGGCCTTCCTACCTCCTCCCCCTATAGAGCCCCATATTCAACGACCTTAAACCGTTTGGTGAGCACTGGACCAGCATACAATAACTGAATCCACTTAATGTAACTCCCACCCCAACCCAAAGCCTCTCGGCGCATAAGCCCGATAATTCGAACTTGGCCAGAGAGAGGATTAGAACCGGTTTCCGCGCCACAGTCAGGAGTCGCCGTTACCCCCCCCTTCCAACCCACTTTGCCCCAGAGGCACCAAACGACCCCCAAACCGTTCCGTTTGTGGCTACAAGACCCGTCTGGACCAGAGGAGGAGAGTCAACAACACAGAAACCCCTCCCATAAAAAACAAAAAAAAAGATTTAAGGGGACAGCCTTTGTTAAAACGGAGAACCTGGAGGATTATCACCACGGGATTAGCGCCGCGGGATTAACGCCACGGGATTAACGCCACGGGATTAATGCCATGGGATTAACGCCACGGGATTAACGCCACAGGATTATCACCATGGGATTAACGCCACGGGATTAACACCACGGGATTAACGCCACGGGATTAATGCCACGGGATTAACGCCACGGGATTATCACCACGGGATTAACGCCACGGGATTAACACCACGGGATTAACACCACGGGATTAATGCCACGGGATTAACGCCACGGGATTAACGCCACGGGATTATCAACACGGGATTAACGCCACGGGATTAACGCAACGGGATTAATGCCACGGGATTAACGCCACGGGATTAACGCCACGGGATTATCACCACGGGATTAACACCACGGGATTAATGCCACGGGATTAACGCCACGGGATTAATGCCACGGGATTAACGCCACGGGATTATCAACACGGGATTAACACCACGGGATTAATGCCACGGGATTAACGCCACGGGATTAACGCCACGGGATTATCAACACGGGATTAACGCCACGGGATTAACGCAACGGGATTAATGCCACGGGATTAACGCCACGGGATTAACGCCACGGGATTAACACCACGGGATTAACGCCACGGGATTAACGCAACGGGATTAACGCCACGGGATTAACGCCACGGGATTAACACCACGGGATTAGCGCCACGGGATTAACGCCACGGGATTAGCACCATAGGGTTATCGCCACAGGGTTATCGCCACGGGATTAGCGGCACGGGATTAACGCCACGGGATTAACGCCACGGGATTAACGCCACGGGATTATCACCACGGGATTAACGCCACGGGATTAGCGCCACGGGATTAACGCCACGGGATTAACGGCACAGGATTAACGCCACGGGATTAACGCCACGGGATTAATGCCAGGGGATTAACGGCACGGGATTAACGCCACGGGATTAACGCCACGGGATTAACGCCACAGGGTTATCGCCACAGGGTTAACGCCATGGGATTAACGCCACGGGATTAACGCCACGGGATTAACGCCACGGGATTAACGCCACGGGATTAACGCCACAGGGTTATCGCCATGGGATTAATGCCACGGGAATAGCGCCACGGGATTAATGCCAGGGGACTAACGGCACGGGATTAACGCCACGGGATTAACGCCACGGGATTAAAGCCACGGGATTAGCGTCACGGGATTAATGCCACGGGAATAGTGCCACGGGATTAACACCATGGCTAAACTGTTGTTAAAATCCGGATACCTTCTCCAGAACAAGGAGGAGAAAGGAAAGACGGACGCTCGGATACAATCTTAAAGGTCCCGGGGTAAAGAAGAATTCACTCTCAGAGCTGTGAGTTGTTTCAATCTTCATCGAAGCCCCGATGCTCGGCCTGTGCCAAACCTCAATCCCTCACGGAGCCAGGAACCTCCTCGCCCTGCCGTCGCCGTGACCCTCCTCGCCGTCTCCGGGACCCTCTTCGCCCTGCCGTCTCCGGGACCCTCTTTGCCGTCTCCGGGACCCTCCTCGCCGTCTCCGGGACCCTCCTCGCCGTCTCCGGGACCCTCCTCGCCCTGCCGTCTCCGGGACCCTCCTCGCCGTCTCCGGGGCCCTCCTCGCCCTGCCGTCTCCGTGACCCTCCTCGCCGTCTCTGGGAACCTCCTCGCCCTGCCGTCTCCGTGACCCTCCTCGCCGTCTCCGGGACCCTCCTCGCCCTGCCGTCTCCGTGACCCTCCTCGCCGTCTCCGGGAACCTCCTCACTCTGCCGTCTCCGGGACCCTCCTCGCTCTGCCGTCTCCCGGACCCCCCACGTCGTCTCCGGGGCCCTCCTCGCCGTCTCCGGGGCCCTCCTCGCCCTGCCGTTTCCGGGACTCTCCTCGCCGTCTCCGGGACCCTTCTCGCCGTCTCCGGGAACCTCCGCGCTCTGCCGTCTCCGGGACCCTCCTCACTGTCTCCGGGAACCTCCTCGCTCTGCCGTCTCCGGGGCCCTCCTCGCCGTCTCCGGGGCCCTCCTCGCCGTCTCCGGGGCCCTCCTCGCCCTGCCGTTTCCGGGACTCTCCTCGCTGTCTCCGGGACCCTCCACGCCGTCTCCGGGACCCTCCACGCCGTCTCCGGGGCCCTCCTCGCCGTCTCCGGGAACCTCCTCGCCCTGCCGTCTCCGGGACCCTCCCCGCCGTCTCCGGGTCCCTCCTCGCTCTGCCGTCTCCGGGACCCTCCTCGCTCTGCCATTTCCGGGACCCTCCTCGCTCTGCCATCTCCGGGACCCTCCTCGCCGTCTCCGGGACCCTCCTCGCCGTCGCCGGGACCCTCCTCGCTCTGCCGTCTCCGGGGCCCTCCTCGCCGTCTCCGGGACCTTCCTAGCTCTGCCGTCTCTGGGACCCTCCTCGCCGTCTCCGGGACCCTCCTCGCCGTCTCCGGGACCCTCCTCGCTCTGCCATCTCCGGGAATCTCCTCGCCGTCTCCGGGACCCTCCTCGCTCTGCCGTCTCCGGGACCCTCCTCGCCGTCTCAGGGACCCTCCTCGCTCTGCCGTCTCCGGGACCCTCCTCGCTATGCCGTCTCCGGGACCCTCCTCGCTCAGCCGTCTCCGGGACCCTCATCGCTCTGCCGTCTCCGGGACCCTCCTCGCTCTGCCGTCTCCGGGACCATCCTCGCTCTGCCGTCTCCGGGACCCTCCTCGCCGTCTCCGGGACCCTCCTCACTCTGCCGTCTCCGGGACCCTCCTCGCCATCTCCGGGACCCTCCTCACTCTGCCGTCTCCGGGACCCTCCTCGCTGTCTCCGGGACCCTCCTCGCTCTGCCGTCTCCGGGACCCTCCTCGCTCTGCCGTCTCCGGGTTCCTCCTCGTTCTGCCGTCTCCGGGACCCTCCTCGCTCTGCCGTCTCCGGGACCCTCCTCGCCGTCTCCGGGACCCTCCTCACTCTGCCGTCTCCGGGACCCTCCTCGCCGTCTCCGGGACCCTCCTCACTCTGCCGTCTCCGGGACCCTCCTCGCCATCTCCGGGACCCTCCTCGCTCTGCCGTCTCCGGGACCCTCCTCGCCGTCTCCGGGACCCTCATCGCTCTGCCGTCTCCGGGACCCTCCTCGCTCTGCCGTCTCCAGGACCCTCCTCGCTCTGCCATTTCCGGAACCCTCCTCGATCTGCCGTCTCCGGGACCCTCCACGCTCTGCCGTCTCCGGGACCCTCCTCGCCGTCTCCGGGACCCTCCTCACTCTGCCGTCTCCGGGACCCTCCTCGCCATCTCCGGGACCCTCATCGCTCTGCCGTCTCCGGGACCCTCCTCGCTCTGCCGTCTCCAGGACCCTCCTCGCTCTGCCATTTCCGGAACCCTCCTCGTTCTGCCGTCTCCGGGACCCTCCTCGCTCTGCCGTCTCCGGGACCCTCCTCGCCGTCTCCGGGACCCTCCTCACTCTGCCGTCTCCGGGACCCTCCTCGCCATCTCCGGGACCCTCCTCGCTCTGCCGTCTCCGGGACCCTCCTCGCCGTCTCCGGGACCCTCATCGCTCTGCCGTCTCCGGGACCCTCCTCGCTCTGCCGTCTCCAGGACCCTCCTCGCTCTGCCATTTCCGGAACCCTCCTCGATCTGCCGCCTCCGGGACCCTCCTCGCTCTGCCGTCTCCGGGACCCTCCTCGCTGTCTCCGGGGCCCTCCTCGCTCTGCCGTTTCCGGGACCCTCCTCCCTCTGCCGTCTCCGGGACCCTCCTTGCCATCTCCGGGACCCTCCTTGCTCTGCCGTCTCCAGGGCCCTCCTCGCTCTGCCATTTCCGGAACCCTCCTCGCTCTGCCGTTTCCGGGACCCTCCTCGCCGTCTCCGGGACCCTTAAGGATGTGGGAGGGAATGATTCGGGAGCTGGGATGAAACCACCCCCTGGCCTCAAAGATAAGACACTCTGTGTTCCGCTTTCGCAACCAGCTCGGGAAAAGGTGCCAGCCAGTCCTCGAAGAGACAGGCGACATCAAACAGCGTTTTATCGACCTCCTCCCTCACCAGCCAAACACAATACTTAAAATAAACCAAACAGTTTCCGCTAAGTCGTGGCTCCAGTTTTTCTGCCGGACCTGCCCCACAGCAGGGGCTCATTCCCGCGGACTCCTGGGCAACGCTGGAGGGTTGCCCACCTCAGATGGCCGGTAAACGCGGCCGTGTTTCGAGTGGCGCCAGGCCCAGTCGTGCTGACGCTCGTCGGCAACATCTGGATCAGCTAGCCCCAGGTCGGGTTCCGGACAAAGGCAAAGGCCATTCGGCCCCTCGAGCAGGCTCCGTCAGTCAATGAGATCGCGGCTGACGTCCGCTTACCTGCCCTGGTTCCGTTTCCCCTCACCCCCCTTAAACCAACAGAAACCTTTCAATCTCACTTTTGACGTTATCCATTCACAGGCCAGCCTCCTCGCCCATTGCGATGGGACAGACTTGTCTGGTTAAAACCCAGCCCAGGTTGCACATTCCTTTAGCTACGCTGCCCTCCAGTGGTGCAGCCCAGACCTGCAGCTTCTACCCAGCATCATATCCATAAAAGTCAAAATGGCAAAAAGGGCTTGAGGCAGCGTTGGCCTCACAGCCCAAAGCGGGGCCAATATGGGTCCAAAATAGGTCCATTTTCTGGCTGTTTGGTCCTTTTTAAAAGACTGCCTCGTGCCGAGATGTGACTCTTTAAAAAGATTTGCGGCTAAGCGCAGACACCACTTTGTCCCAAAGAAAACGTCACAATTCAGTATTCCCGCCACTAATCCACATCCCAGAAAAGGTGCTATCAAATCAGGAGTTCCCTGGAACCTGGGGCTTCCCAGAGAACTCCTAACGGATTCCGGGCAATTTTCAGGTCAGTTGAAAATTGTGCAAAATCTTTCAATGTATAATTTTTTTTTAAAAAACACTCAGTAAATGTTATATTTTTGTTTGACAATGTATACCGAGTGGGAGGAGGGAGGCGCCATTGGCAGTTCCACACAATTCCACAATATATTTGAGGGTTCCCTTGATGTGTTCTGCTTCTTCCTGTAGCTGCTCCTTGATGTATAATCTGACAAAGGAAGGTTCAGACTTGGAGATTGAACAGTTAACAATTCTCCTACTTGAGTTCGACTCTACTGCTAATCTTACTATAGTAACTCAATCTAACTACCCAGTCTGCTCTAACCCATGCGGTGGGTGTGATGCTTCCTGATCTGCCCCTGTCTCTCGGAGTGTCGCCTATGGAAAGAGAGAGAGCATGTGTGCCCTGTCCTTTTTTCTGGGTAGCCCCCTTGTGGTAGTATCACCTCTGGGTGTCTTGACTGCCCATTGGTCGTGTCCTATCTTACTGACCTATTCGTTGAGTGTCTGTGTGTTATGATGTCTCTGGTGCTCCCTCTAGAGTTTATTTAGTTCTAGTATATTTACATTAACCCTTTGTGCATTTACAGTGATGCATATCACCACAGCCCTAACCTAAAAAATGAAGGAATTGAACGCGAGCCGCTCTCCCGAGAGGTGGGGGCGAGGGGTGGGTGGTCGGAGCTCCAAGTTCCACTTCAGCACATTGTCCAGGCTGAGTTTTTTTAGCTCTGGTTGGAGGCAATCCTGGAGGTTTGGTCACATGATAGCCCGATCACATGACACCTGCAACCCTGCTGAATGGGTTGGGCCCTTTGGAAGTCGAGAACCTTGCTCCGGATTACAGACCAGCTCCTGTTGCTAGAGATGGTTAAAGAATCCGGGAGCCAGTCATCAGCAACAAACAGGCGGGGGAGGAACTTTTTACCGAATCATTAATCACCAGTAACTCACTGAAGCGACACTCAGTAAAGTCCGCTCTCCAGCCAGACAGCCTCATGCATTGTAGATACATCTCCAGGGCACAGGTCAGGGTGGGGCGGAATCCTCTCCACTTGCCTGGATGAGCGCAGCTCCAACAGTCCACGTATCAGTCCCCCAAACCTTGCTCTCCCAAATCCTATCCCACGTAGTCTCACTCACCCCGTTTCCTGGCTACAAAGGTGCCTAGTTCACTAATTTGTCCTCGCAGTCATATCCCTCCAGGCCCCTCACACCCTTTCCACCTCCACAAGCACATCCGGCCCTACGGCACGGTGGCACAGTGGTTAGCTCTGCTGCCTCACAGCGCCAGGGACCTGGTTCGATTCTGGCCTTGGGTCACTGTCTGTGCGGAGTCTGCACGTTCTCCCCGTGTCTGGGTGGGTTTCCTCCGGGTGCTCCGGTTTCCTCCCACAGTCCAAAGATGTGCAGGTTAGGTGGACTGGCCGTGCTAAATTGCCCCTAGTGTCCAAATATATGCAGGTTTGGTGGGGTTACGGGAATAGGGCAGGGGATGAAGGCTTGGGTAGACTGTGCTGTCAGAGGGTCGGTGCAGATCCAGTGGGCCAAATGGCCTTTCTGCTCTGTAGGGATTCTATGGTACAAAAAATTAATAATAACGCCCCCCCCCCCCACTTACAGTATCTCTACACTCCCCCATTCTGAACGCAACCCCCCCACTTCCAGTATCTCTACACTCCTCCCCCCCCCCCCCATTCTGAACTTGAGTATCCAGTTTTCCGTAACTCCACCATTGGAAGGGCAGCACAGTGGGTTAGCACTGCTGCCTCAAGGCGCCGAGGTCCCAGGTTCGATCCCGGCTCTGGGTCACTGTCCGTGTGGAGTTTGCACATTCTCCCCGTGTCTACGTGGGTTTCGCCCCCACAACCCAAAGATGTGCAGGGCAGGTGGATTGGCCACGCTAAATTGGAAAAAATAAATTGGGTACTCCGAACTCCACCATTGGCTAATCCCACTCATTCCCTTGCTAAACCACCCCGCCCTCTGCACCCAGACAGCCATGAAAACCTTCCTGCACGGCGCTCAAAACAGCATCAATAAACTGCCCCTGTCGATCCAAATACAAGAACCTAAACCCAACTGGTTCCCTGTAAACGATGTAATAACCTCATTAAACACCAGGAAATTAAACACCAGGAAATTAAACACCAGGTTTCACCGTGACCTGTGCAGGGACTGATCGCTCTCTTACTGCGACCTGTCAAATTAATGAGAAGCAAACTCTACCCAGAAGTCACGTGAATCAGCCAATCACATTCACAGAAACAATGCATCTCTATGCCTTGTAAAAGAGACACCGAAAGAGACGACACGATAATTGGAGAGACCAGAGGAGAGAACAAAGACAACTGCAGCGATCAAAGGTTATTACTTATTAAACAAGCACTGAATCGCCCACTATCAACATCCTGGGGGTTACCATTAACCAGAAACTGAACCCAGCCATATAAATACTGTGGCTACCAGGGCAGGTCAGAGGCGGAGAATACTGCAGTGAATAACTCACCTCCAGACTCCCCAAAGCCTGTCCACCATCTACAGGCACAAGTCAGGAGTGTGATGGAAAACTCTCCACTTGCCTGGATGAGTGTAGCTCAAACAGTCAAGAAGCTCGACACCATCCAGGACAAAGCAGCCCCGCTTGATAGCTCCCCCTTCCACAAACATTCAAACCCTCCACCACCGACGCACAGCGGCAGCTGTGTGCATCATCTACAAGGTGCACTGCAGGAGCTCACCAAGGTTCCTTAGGCAGCACCTTCCAAACCAACGACCACTACCATCTAGAAGGACAAGAGCAGCAGACACCTGGGAACCCCACCACCTGGAGGCTCCCCTCCAAATCACTCACCACCCTGACTTGGAAATACATCACCGTTCCTTCACTGTCGCTGCAGCAATATCCTGGAACTCCCTCCCTAACAGCACAGTGGGTGTAAAGATCCTTCGGTTTATTCCCTTATTTTTTGCACACAGGGGCTGTTTAGCACAGGGCTAAATCGCTGGCTTTGAAAGCAGACCAAGGCAGACCAGCAGCGCAGTTCAATTCCCGTAACAGCCTCCCCGAACAGGCGCCGGAATGTGGCGACTAGGGGCTTTTCACAGTAACTTCATTTGAAGCCTACTTGTGACAATAAGCGATTTTCATTTCATTCATTTTACTATTACAATTTTGATCCATGGATGATTAATGGGCCTGTGACTTTAATTCAAGCTGGAGCGATCAGCAGTGACTGTTTGGTTGACTTGGCTGGCAGCCAATGAACTGGCTCAAAATGCTGGGCTTGCCCGGTAACCAGTGGTGATTGGTTCTGTCTCTCGCCCGTACAAGGCTGGGTTGTTTTTAGTTTCACTTTTGGTTCAGAAGCTGGAAGCAGCAGCTCGGGCAGGATGAAATCGCTCTTAAAAAAGATTCCAGTGTCAGACGCTGCACTCACCCAGGGAGGCTGGATGTCATTTTATTGAAGCTGCAAAGGTTTGCGATGAAAACCCGGGCTGGGGGCCGGGAATGGAGCGAGACAAAGGGGGCGGGACTCTCCCTTGCCCACCGATATGGTAATCTGCAATCAGGCAGAGAATCGCTGCCAATGCCCAAATCGGCAGAGACGCTGGTTTCTGACTCTCCGCCACCCCCTCCGAAATGGCATCACCGTGGCGCACGCCGTGTACCGCTGAAACGGCTTGGAGCAGTCATCGGACGGCCTTCCCTCACTGCTCCGCCCCGCCAGGCCAAATTGCTGACCACTCGGTGGAGGTACTGCAACCTCAAAAAAAGTTTTACAATTGATATAAACAATAAAGATTATTACCCGAATGGAGGGACTGAAAGTAGGGCTGTTAAATGTGCAGGCGACACAAAGATGGGTGGGAAGGCAAATGGTGAAAGGTCAGAAGGAGGCTACAAAGTGACAGAGTGGGCAGGCGTCTCGGCAAAGATTTGGAAAATGGAGCATAATGCAGCAAAATGGGAAATGGTCCACTTTGGCAGAAAGAAAGCAGCTCATTATCCAAATAGTGAGAGATTCCAAATCCCCGAGAGAGGGGTCTGGGCGAGCGAGCGTGCGCAAAGAGAGCGAGCGTGCGCAAAGAGAGCGAGCGTGCGCAAAGAGAGCGAGCACATTCTCAAAAAGGTGGAGGAAGCAGTCATAGAATTCCAATAGCACAGAAGGAGGCCATTCTGCCCATCAAGTGTACACCGACCCTTTGGCCAAGCAGGATTATTGGGGGCTAGAAGTGTGGAGTTAGAGGTTACATCAGCCACAAATCTTAAATAATGGAGCAGGTTCTGGGGTAAGTTAGAATGTTTGTATTTTTTTTTTTTAAAAAGACAATAAAAAGCAGCAAAAATTCTAAAAGACTTTATTAAAATTACATTGGTTTTCTGACATTCCCAAGCACCCGAGTATTAGCCCTACACAAGTTTATTGGAGAAAGAATAATCACAACACGTACAGACAGATTACAATTTAAGAATTCCATCTTCAGTTCCTCGGTTTTCTCGCTCGGTCATTGTCAAAATTTCATCAAGTCTAGAGCTGATAAACTCAGTCTGTTTCTTTAACAGCTGATTTGCAAGATTACACAGACGAGAAGATGCACAACGCAGTATTTTTAAATATATAAAGTCTCAAAAATCTTAGAAGATTGGTATTTGTAAAAAAACGACGAGGAGTGCCTATCTGAACTGGAGGGTCACGGATTGGAAGTGTCACAGTCACCGAGGGACTACCGACATAAACCATAACACACCAACAAATCAGCACTCCGTTCCAGGAACTGCGGTGTACTTGGAAAGAGAATGCACTGGAGGGTGTTGGAAAATAGGAAGGGAGAACAGGAGAGCGAGCACGAAGGAGGGGGGGGGGTGAAAACATCAGACAGCGACTGGAATATTTCAGATGGTTAAGTACAGATCCCAAACCCCTACACGCCACACTGGAGCCTGTACCCAAAGAAGGATTTGGAAATCCCATCTCCTCCCGCTGGGTGCAAGCACGATTGTGGACTTATTGCAATGTTGGGTGTTCATGTTTGTGATGGCTTTGTAAAAAATAAAAATAAAGTCCCAAATTTTGCAAAACATTGACCACCCAAACACCCCCTTCCCCTTCCCCCCCCCCCCCCCTCAATCAAACCTCACGCCAAAATAGAGCAAGCTGACCATAGCAGAGCAGGGTCAAAGTATTCCACAAACTGGGAGGTAGTTTGAACACTTAGAAGAATTGGGCGGGAGATCCGGAGGCCCCCCAACATGGCCACTGCTTGACCCCCCCACCACACACATCTTCCTCTCCCAAAGTCCAGGTTGGACACAGCGTCATACCTGGACTACAAACACATGGCCACTCGATGTAATGCAAGTGTCAGCTTATTGACATCTGGTTCCCACATGGTGAACAAGGTGAAAAGTCTCTGCCAGGATCAATCGATGGGAGATCGATAAAGATTTACAGCAATCCTCTATAACACAAACAGGTTTCAGCGATAAATTCAGAGACTCGCTGATCCTCAGTAGCACATCTGTGTTACTGAGTACTAGAAACGAGATGGAAATCAGGCTTTCCCAGATGCATACTTCGCCTGCAAACATCACACCGTGCAAAATATTTGGGCAAATTTCCATAATTAACTCAAGTTGGACTGAGAAACACTCAGCGCCGACCTCAAACCTTGCGTGGTTTGAAAGCTTAGTCCCTTTGTCAGCAGAAATCTCGTTAATCGAGCATCTTGCCTCCACGGAGTTGCGCCTCGCAGCGCAAGGTCAAGTTGAGGGTTGAAGCATTTTTGATTTGAACTTAGCAACTCTTTCAGAACTCTAGTTTCGCCCCCCCTCCACCCCCCCCCAGCAAGAGAACCAATAAAAATGGAAGGATAATATGGGGGGGGGGGGGGGGGAAAGAGAAAGAGGGGGTCACACTCAAAACCTTGTTAGTTTCACAAGTTACATTCGTGGTTAATGCTTAAAATTAGTTGATATTGTAGCCTCCAAACTTGGGGGGGAAAAAAAAAAAAGGATAAGCACATTGTAGTGGATTTGGTCCCAAAAGAATGGAGGTGTATGCTCAGTAGTGATTCAGCGGCAGTAATTGGGAATAATCGCAGCAATTTAAATAAAACTAACCCAAATTCATTCTTCAGTGGATTGGTTCCATAATTAATGAGCTTTGATCTAAAGCACAGGCAAGCAACAGGTATCTAATTGGCCGCATCCTTCAAAATGCTCCCACAGGAGACTGCGGCTAACTTTCCCGTACCCTGTCCGATGTGTACATCACGTTACAGTTCGTCAGAACTCGAAGGCTCCACAGGCTTGCTGTTGAATTAGAAGGTTTTGACGTCGAGCCAAATGCAAAACCAAATGCAAACCGAACCAAAAAAAAAAAAAAAGGGTTGGGAAGGCTATACACAAATTCGAACCCAAACAATTTGCCCCTCGGTGAGGCGCAGTATCTCAACCCCAATTCAAAGACTTGCCCCAATCCAAAAACTTGGGCAAGTTTTAGTGTAGTTCTCTCTCACGACCTGAAGCACAGAGAGAGAGAGAGATCGATCCAATCTTCTTCCTCTAAACAGCAAATTATTGCAAGGGACCAACTGCTTGCTGTATCAAAGTATACCCTTTATCAAAAAGCAGATTAAACTAGAGGAGATAGGAGTGGAAATAGGCAGGGGTTTCCGAATCGGAGACGGATTCTCCCTCTTTGTGACAATGCTGGAGACAAAGATGCAGGATAGAGTTGTAAAATGTTTTTGTTTTTTTGCCACAGACTGGAATAGATTTTAGAGCGAGCTCCATTTTACAGGTTCTGAACATTGCTGATGAGCGTCTCTTTGTCCTCTCCGCGTGGGGCGCGCCGATAGGAGACGACATGGTCCGTCCTGGTCAGCCTGACGATGAAGTAGATGACTCCCGCCAGCAGAACGAGGATACAGATCGACAGAAGGACAACCATCAAGATCGCTGTTAAAACAAAGAGGAAAAAGTTCTGATTGAGTTATTTAACCAATTTTTAGAAAGATAGAAGGCCATTCGGCACATAGAGTCTGCACCGACCCACTTAAGCCCTCACTTCCACCCTATCCCCATAACCCAATAACCCCTCCTAACCTTTTTGGTCACCAAGGGCAATTTATCATGGCCAATCCACCTAACCTGCACATCTTTGGACTGTGGGAGGAAACCGGAGCACCCGGAGGAAACCCACGCAGACACGGAGAGAACATGCAGACTCCGCACAGACAGTGACCCAAGCCGGAATCGAACCTGGGACCCTGGCGCTGTACCGTGTTGCCCCCTTCTAGCATCTCCACCACTCAACACAGTCTAATTATTCAGGCCAGAAGGTAAGTAACGTTCAGTCATTGGGTGGCACAGTGGTTAGCACTGCTGCCTTAGCACTGCTGCCTTAGCACCAGGGACCCGGGTTTAATTCCAGCCTCAGGTCACTGTCTGTGTGGAATCTGCACGTTCTCTCCGTGTCTGTGGGTTTCCTCCCACAGTCCAAAGATGTGCAGGTTAGGTGAATTGGCCCCTTAGTGTTCAAAGGTTAGGTGCGGTTACAGGGGAGTGCCCTAGCTCGGGTGCTCTTTCAGAATGTTGGTGCTGACTCAATGGGCTGAATGGCCTCCTCCTGCATTGTAGGGAAGCTTCTCCTGTCACTAAATGACCTCTCTTCATGAGCAAAACTCTCCAGCCCAGTCTCCAGACGAGAGATTCTGCTCTCCCCATTTCCAACTCGGACAGCACAGAAACAGGACATTCGGCCCAATGCTGGTGTCGATGCTCCACACCAGCTATCCCTCTCTCTCTCTCCCCCCCCCCCCCCCTCCCCTCCCCCTCCCCCCCCCCCCCCCCCCCCCATCACAACATGGCCGGATTTAACTAGATTAACAAGAGCAGTGCTCTGTTACAGGTCAGACAGTAACGGACGCAGTCAGCAACTTGGCAGATCAGTGCTTTGTGCTGTTCAAGTAGAATATTCTGTCAGTGGAGCTCGAACTCACGGACCCTCATCCCCTTCCTCAGGAATCAGACTGGTTTCTCAAGCAGGACAGAATCAGTTACAGGAGGATGGACAAAGTCACTAGGGGGTGCTGTGTGAGGCAGGTAGGTTCGATGTGGACTGCACTCGATGCAGAGATGCGAGAAACAGACGTCTAACACTGTGGAAGATCCAACACTGTTTTATTGAACGATAGAACTGATATACATATTCAGCTGTGGGTCGACACTATACTGAACTGACTGGAGACCTTGTACTAGCCTGACCAGACTCACTAGCTACCGCATGGTGTTTGCACTGACTAGCTCGTGAACTCTGACTGTCTCAGTGGCTGGGTCCCGAGAGAGCGGGAAACCTAGTGCCCGCTGACTTTATAGTGGTAGTGTCCTGTCTGGTGATTGGCTGTGCTGTCTGCTTACTGGTCATCCTGTGTGTCAATCACTGCCTGACTGCATCTCATTATATACACGAGTGGATATTATGACAGGGGGTGTTTTAGGATTTGCTCTGTGCTGATCACAAATCTTGGATGGGATTTGCTTTCAGCTCCGGTGCTGTTTCCCAGTCTCACTCCCCTCCAGCATTATGCGAACATAGTGCCAATGGAGAAGAGGGTCAGTAACTCTTATTTTTAAATTTAGAACACCCAATTCATTTTTTCCAATTATGGGGCAATTTAGCGCGGCCAATCCACCTACCCTGCACATAGTGTGTGTTGTGGGGGTGAGACCCACGCAGACACGGGGAGAATGTGCAAACTCCACACGGACAGTGACCCAGAGCTGGGATCGAACCTGGGACCTCGGCGCCGTGAGGCCGCAGTGCTAACCACTGCGCCACCGTGCTGCCCCGAGGGTCAGTAACATCTCCCCCAGTGTGATTACCCCCACGTATCGGAGGAACGCAAAACAGACACCACCCCCACCCTGCACTGCTGTGGCACCATTCACCCAACATTCCATTAACAGAACTCAGAACAAACCCTCCGCTGGCCAGAGCCTAGTTTATAATGAACGAAAGCCACAGCGAACGTTATAAACCGGAGAAACTGGCCAGCAGCCCGAATGGACTTGGATAGTGTAACACTGCGGTTCGGTTACTGCATTAGTAATTCAGGTGGTATGGACTAATAATCCTGGGAAACACGAAGGACCAGAGGGACCTTGGTGAGCATGTGCACCAGTCCCTCAAGGTAGCAGAGCAGGTGGATAGTGGTTGAGAAGGCAGGGGGGCACAGTAGCGCAGTGGTTAGCACTGTTGCTTCACAGCGCCAGGGTCCCGGGTTCGATTCCCGGCTTGGGTCACTGTCTGTGCGGAGTCTGCACGTTCTCCCCGTGTCTGCGTGGGTTTCCTCCGGGCGCTCCGGTTTCCTCCCACAAGTCCTGAAAGACGTGCTGGTTAGGTGAATTGGACATTGAATTCTCCCTCCCTGTACCCGAACAGGCGCCAGAGTGTGGCGACTAGGGGCTTTTCACAGTAACTTCATTGCAGTGTTAATGTGAGCCTACTTGTGACAATAAAGATTGTTACTATAATTCTTTATTAGCCGAGCACAGTTTAAGAGCAGGGAGGTTTTGCTGGAACTGTATGTTAGTTAGGCCACAGCCAGAGTATTGTGGGCAGTTCTGGAATCCACATTACAGGAGGGATGTGATTGCACTGGAAAGGGTGCAGAGGAGATTTACCAGGATGTTGCCTGGGCTGGAGAGTGTTAGCTATGAAGAGGGATTGGATAGACTGGGGTTGTTTCCCTTGGAGCAGAGGAGACTGAGGGGAGGGGGACGGACGTGATTGAGATGTAGCAAATTATGAGAGGCACAGAGTAGACAGGAAGAAACTATTCCTGTTGGTGGAGGGATCAGTGACCAGGGGGCAGAGATTTAAGGGAAGGGGCAGGAGGTTTAGAGGGAATGTGACCAGGTTTTGACTGGTGTTGAACATAGTGAGGTGTTGCTGGTTTCAGGAGTGGAGAGTGGATTCCTTTAAAGGCTACAGGATAGTAGTTGGTTGAAGCATCTCATTTACAGGATGACGGCGTCGTCGGCTAGCCCAGCATTTATTGCCCACCCCTAGTTGCCCTTCAGAAGGTGGTGGGTGAGCCGCTGCAGTCCCTGCGGTGTAGGTCCACCCACTGTGCTGTTAGGGAGGGAGTTCCAGGATTTTGATCCAGCGACAGTGAAGGAACGTCCGATATATTTCCAAGTCGTCTTGGTGAGCGACTTGGAGGGGAACCCCCAGGTGGTGGGGTTCCCAGTTTTTGGCTGCCCTTGTCGTGGGTTTGGAAGGTGACTGACCCGAGTGACGTCGCGGGTTTCAACCTTCACAGTAACAGGGACAACCTTCGACCTGTCCAGGGATGATACGACACGGGGGGGGGGGGGGAGAACAGCTCAGACCGTCACGGTGGTGGTCCGAGTTAGACCATCGCCCACAGACCGAACTCCTGCCCCGAGACACCCATTCCTGGTGGCTTCGGAACACAGTGTCCGCTGAAGCCGTTAAAAGGATTAGACTCAACTTCCTCACCCATACAATAAACAAAAATCGCCCTCCAGTTAAACCCCCCCCCCCAGCTGTTTAAAATAAATACAACTGAATGAACATTTGATATTGGTCACTTTTACCAGATGCATGGTGACGGAATTGAGAATGGTTGTGATAATCATAGTTTCCATTGTTATCCTGCTTCCTATTACCTAGAAAGACAAACAAATTGAGTGAGTTCATGATGGCTTAGGATGAAAGGGCATCATTAAATTAAATCCCATCCAACTGTCAGGGTGCCAGTGGTCAACACAGCTGCCTCTCAGCACCAGGGACTCCGGCTCGATGCTGACCTTGGATGAATAAACTCGGTTTGTTCTCACTGGAACGACGGAGGTTGAGGGGCGACCTGATAGAGGTCTACAAACTTATGAGGGGCATAGACAGAGTGGATAGTCAGAGGCTTTTCCCCAGGGTAGAGGGGTCAATTACTAGGGGGCATAGGTTTAAGGTGCGAGGGGCAAGGTTTAGAGTAGATGTACGAGGCAAGTTTTTTTTACGCAGAGGGTAGTGGGTGCCTGGAACTCACTACCGGAGGAGGTGGTGGAAGCAGGGACGATAGTGACATTTAAGGGGCATCTTGACAAATGCATGAATAGGATGGGAATAGAGGGATACGGACCCAGGAAGTGTAGAAGATTGTAGTTTAGTCGGGCAGCATGGTCGGCGCGGGCTTGGAGGGCCGAAGGGCCTGTTCCTGTGCTGTACCTTTTTTGTTCTTCGGATCGGCCATGATCGATGTGCAGGGTTACAGGGATAGGGCAGGGGAGTGGGCCCAGGTGGAGTGCCTTTTCGGAGGGTCGGCGCAGACTTGATGGACTGAATTGCCCTTCTGTACTGTAGGGATTCTAATGGAACACATTCCCAGTAGATTCAGTTCTAACCTGTTACGGTGTTAGTCACAGTGCTCTGGGCCGCACTCTGACTTGGGGGGTTGGTGATTAGATTCCCACTCGGGTCCACCTAGATTTGGGGCTCAAGGACCCCCCCCCCGGCCCCGGGGCTGTGCCAAGGGAGTGCTGGGTCACGCCATGCTGGCCCTCAGTGCTGTCGTAGGAGGTGATAAACAATCTTACCCAGAGAGCGACGAGAACATGCATTTCAACACCACATAAAAAAGGTGGCCGAGGGAATATGACACGAGATGAAGTCAAGACCATTCAGCCCGCTCCGCGATTCAATGAGATCATGGCTGATCGGATAATCCTAGACTCTTTCTGCCTTATCCCCATAACCCTCGAATTCCTTATCGACTAAAAATCTGTCCATCTCAGCCTTAAGTTTAAGAATACGGAAAGGTTCAGGAGGGAGAAAGGTTCAGGAGGGAGAAGGGACAGGCTCCATCCACCCTCAGATGGATAACAGATTATCCCACGTCAGTTGTTACAAAGACAAGCAGGGAATCTCGAACAAATTATCAAGCTCAATATTTATCGCACCAACAGCACCGGAAACAAAGAGATAGTCTGGTCATGCCGACGGTGCTGTTTTTGGGATCTTGCTGTGCCCAGCCTGACCGCCACGTTTCCTGCGGTGACGACACTACTTCATTGGCAGTCAGTTCCCCTCCGAGCCGCACACCATCTTGAAAATACATTGTCCGTTCCTTTAGGTGTACAAACGTGAGGTTATCCACTTCGGTTGCGAAAATAGGAAGGCAGGTTATTATTTGAATGGGTGTAAATTGAGAGATACCACTCAAATTGGATACTCAGCAAGACCTTAGTGTCCTTGTGAGTCAGTCGCTAAAAGCAACTGCGGAGAGGGCAGCACGGTGGCGCAGTGGGTTAGCACTGCAGCCTCACGGTACCGAGGTCCCAGGTTCGATCCCGGCTCTGGGTCACTGTCCGTGTGGAGTTTGCACATTCTCCCCGTGTCTGCGTGGGTTTCGCCCCCACAACCCAAAGATGTGCAGGGTAGGTGGATTGGCCGCGCTAAATTGCTCCTTAATTGGAAAAAAATTAATTGGGTACTTCTAAATTTTCAAAGAAAGTAAGCGCGTAGGTACAACAAGCAGTAAAGGTGGCAAATGGTGTGTTGGCCTTCATAGCGAGAGGATTGGAGTACAGGAAGAGAGATATTTTACTGCAATTGTATAGGGCATTGGCGAGGCCACACCCAGAGTATTGTGGGCAGCTTTGGTGTCCTTATCTGAGGAAGGATGTTCTTGCTTATGGAGGGAGAGCAGCGAAGGTTTACCTGAGTGATTCCTGGGATGGTCGGACTGTCATACGAGGAGAGACTAAGTCAGTTCGGATTATATTCTTTGGAGTTAAGAGCGAGAGGGGATCTCATAGAAACGTACAAAATTCTAATAGGATTAGACAGGGTAGATTCAGAAAGAATGTTCCCGATGGTGGGGGCGTCCAGAACTAGGGGTCACAGTTTGAGGATAAGGGGTAAACCTTTTAGGACTGAGGTGAGGAGAAACTTCTTCACCCAGAGAGTGGTGACTCTGTGGAATCCGCTCCCACAGAAAGTAGTTGAGGCCAAAACATGTAATTGCAAGAAGGAATTAGATACAGCTCTTGGGGCTGAAGGGATATGGCATGGGGGGGGGGGGGGGGGGGGGGGGAGAAAATCAGGGTATTGAACTTGATGATCAGCCCATGATCATTATGAATGGCGGAGCAGGCTCGAAGGGCCGAATGGCCTTCTCCTGCTTCTATTTTCTATGTTACTATGTCACTGTCAAAATCTTGGAACGCCCTCCCTAACAGCACAGTGGGTGTACCTACACCACAGGGATTGCAGCGGTCCAAGGCAGCAGCTCACCACCACCACCACCTCAAGGGGCAGTTAGGGACGGGGGCAATAAACATCCAGACCCCAAAAATCAGAATTAATTTTCAACATCCCATCTTCAGGAGACTCCGCACTCACCGGTCTTTCCCGAGCACCTGTCCAAGCACGCATTGTGATCCTCGTAGTTGTTCTTGTTGCCCCCGCACCCTCCGTAGGTGAAGCGGTTACAGCTTTGGGTACGCGGATCGTAATACCAGCGTGGGAACGCCGCACGGCATTTCCCAGTCTCAGCCACGGCATAGCAGGAAGCTGGGAGGAATGGTGGAAAGCAGCGATTACGTAGCAAACAGAGGCCTTTCCATCTAAATCAACATGAGCCATAAGACACAGGAGCAGAATTAGGCCACTCGGCCCATCGAGTCTGCTCCGCCATTCAATCATGGCTGATATTTTCTCATCCCCATTCTCCTGCCTTCTCCCCATAACCCCTTATTAATCAATAACCTATCTATCTCTGTCTTGGAGACTATGATTTGGCCTCCACAGCCTTCTGCGGCAAAGAGTTCCACAGATTCACCACCCTCTGGCTGAAGAAATTCCTCCTCATCTGTTTTAAAGGATCGTCCCTTTAGTCTGAGATGGTGTCCTCTGCTTCTAGTTTTCCCTACAAGTGGAAACATCCTCTCCACATCCACTCCATCCAGGCCTCGCAGCAAGTGCAGGAAACGCTCAGGCAGCACCTGTGGAGGGGAATAACGTCTCAGACGACACTCTGCGGTCTGTACAACAACCCCGCCAGCCCCTGGTTCCCCTCTCCCGCCATACCCTCGCGGGTGGTCACACTCACAGGAGCACCTCCCATTAACGAACTGCACAACAGGTCCACACCACACAGGTTGTGCAGAGGAGTCATCGAGGCCTGGAAGCTGGAACTCGAATCACAGGATGGTTACAGCAGCAAGGAGGCCATTCGGCCTTCCTTTCCCATTCCATCTCCCTGCTAAAGCAACCCGCCCAGTCCCAAGGCCCCACCTTCACACCCAGTGAGAAAGTCATTGAATTAGCAAAGGTATCCACAGTAAATGCTGGAAAAAAATCATGTCTGGCAGCATCTGGGGGGGGGGGGGGGGGGGGTTAACGTTCTGAGTCCATGTGACTCTTCCTCCAAGCTAAAAATGGAGAAATGAGATGATTTTATTCTGCTCAGGATCGGAGCAATATGGAGGCTCAGGTGATAGGTGGGACTAGATTCAACAAAGATGCCATGGGTATAGGTCAAATTACAGAAAAATACAGTGAAGAGGCCATTCGGCCCATCGAGTCGGCACCAACACATGAAAAACCCCTGACCTGTCTACATAATCCCATTTGCCAACACGCAGCTGATTTCCTTGAACACTACGTTCAAGGTGGTGTTCAAAGGAGTGTTAAAGACAAAAGAAGATCCCAATTGCTTCTATCAAATTATCCAACTCTCCAGTCCCGCCTCCCCCACACTCTAGCATTCCAAATTATAACCGCACTGTTGTCTTCGCTAACTTTGCCAATCACCTCAAATTGGTGTCGGGACGCACCTCCCCAGGGACTTTGTCCAGACCCTTCAGGATTTTGAAAACTTCTCCCAAATCTCAACAGTCCCAGCTTCTTCAACCTACCCCTGTAACCAGTCTGGTCCACACCCTCGCCCAATGCCACGCCCAGAACTGGACTCTCTACTCCAGCAAGGTGCACCTTTCTCCTCAGTCAGGGTGACTGACCATTGGAGGGGCAAGCTGATGGACACCTGGGGA
Source organism: Scyliorhinus torazame (assembly GCF_047496885.1). NCBI lineage: Eukaryota > Metazoa > Chordata > Chondrichthyes > Carcharhiniformes > Scyliorhinidae > Scyliorhinus > Scyliorhinus torazame. Next base: position 7,401,297 of record NC_092731.1, on the reverse strand, counting down.
AACCGCGCTTTCCACATCCACCTGAGAGAGACAGAAGGCCTCGGGGAGGATCTCGTGTCCCAGTTTCAAGAATTCAACAAGGTAATCAACACTATTATCATCGCAGAATGGATTAATCAACAGCATCCCAAAACACAAGCGATCGCTCGGCAGGAAAGCAGTCCTGATCTCCGGGACCTGGGATTCATCAGGGAGTCTCCTGATTTCAATGTCAGTAATCACAGTGTCTGCCTCACCTTCATCATCCTCATCATAATCTTTATCCTGGAGCTTGTGGGGCTCGGGAAGAATCTCTGGAAGAGAATCACCAGCCACTTTATCCCAGCATTCAACAACAACAACAACAACAACAGCATTTCTATATCTCGAGAGGAGTTAGCAAAAAAAAAAAAAAAGTCATGGAGTCTCGGCCGGGGGAAATAGGTGATCATCATTTTGTTTGAACAGGTAGACATCCTTGAAAACATCCTTGAAAAGCAAGAGACGCGGAGAGGGTTTAGGGAAGGAATTCCAGAGGTTAGGAGCCCCAGGCACAGCCGTCAACCGTGAGGTGGCAAAAGTCAGCGATGCCAGAATTTGGGGAGTGCAGTGGGTCAGGGGGCTGCAGAAGGGGACAGATAGGGAGGGGCGAGAACGGGAGGACGAGAGTTCGGAATTGGAAGCATTGCTGGACCGGGAGACATAGATCGGTGCTCGATGGCCACCACAGTCACGATGGGCCGAATGGCCCCTTCCCGTACTGTAAATCCTCTTTATGGCGAATGTAGATGAGCGAGCGCAGGAGCCGAAGGGTGAACACGATTTTGTGCAGGGTTAGCAGAGGGGGCAGGAAGGTGACCGGATCAACTGAAGTCAGGGTGTGGGACGAGGGTTTCAGCAGCCGACAAGCTGAGGCAGGGGTGGGGGAAGAGCGATATTGCAGTAGGTGGCAGGGCAGAGTCTCGGTGATGGGAGCAGATACGCGATGTCCACGGGGCAGACTCACCCTGGTGTCCAGCACATGCTGCTATACAGTCATGCTCACTCTCGTAGTTATTCGCGTTGCCCTTGCAGCCTCCATAAGTGAACTTGGTGCAGGTTTGGGTCCGTGTATCGAAATACCAGCGGGGAAAGGCTGCCCGGCAGTTACCAACTTTCTTGGGTGCATTACATTGCTCTGCAAGAGGCACACAAGTGTTCAAAATGATTTAACAATAAGAACTTCCTAGACTTGTCCCACCAGCTGACACCGCCCCCCAGCAGCAGAGTAAAACCGGTGTTTAGTGTCGACTCTGCACACACCCAGGGGGTCAGGAAAAAGCTTTTTATAAAGTTTTAAAAATAATTTAGAGTACCCAATTCATTTTTTCCAATTAAGGGACAATTTAGTGTGGCCAATCCACCTAGCCTGCACATCTTTGGGTTGTGGGGGTGAGACCCACGCAGACACGGGGAGAATGTGCAAACTCCACACGGACAGTGACCCAGAGCCGGGATCGAACCTGGGACCTCGGCGCCGTGAGGCAGCAGTGCTAACCACATTGCTGTTTGCGGGATCCCGCTGTGCACCGATCATGCCACAGACACCGCTACAGCGACCGTTCGTTGGCCGCAAGAGAACTGACAAATCCAGGGGTCGTGAACGGCGCCGCAGAAATACAAATCCCGTTTAAAAAACAGCGGGCGCTGTCTAATGACCATGAGCATTCCGTTAACATGGAGTCAGGTGACTGTGTTTCTGGGGTCACCACACGATTGGAGGGGAGTATTCATAGATAGGATGTGGGCGTCGCTCGCTGGGCCTGCAGTTAGTACCCAGCCCCGGGTCACTGCCCGTGTCTCCCGGTATCTGTGTGGGTCGCACCCCCCACAACCCATACGACGTGCAGGGCGGGTGGATTGGGCTCGCCAGAGATTGCCCAGTAATTGGGGGGGGGGGGGGGGGGGGGACGACACACACACACACACACACACTTTAGCCTCTGGCAAGAGGATTCTTTGATGATCCATTAAAGGTTAAATTCACTGCAGGAATCAGCATCTGACGAAACCAGGGTTGCTCTGCTTAAATGATCCGAAATAGGCATGTTAGCTCCCATGGCCGTACCCCTTCGATTTCACAAGGCCAGCAGAGCCAGAGGAGGCATTTCATTCGACAAACAAACTATAGAGTTCCCTCGACACCTCTTGCTCCCCCATTTCAAAATAAATCATTGAAACGACAGTGAAAACATTGCACAGCGAGATACAGCCACCTACCATTGTCCAGGGAGTTGGATCCCTGATGTCCAGTCAGGCGGATGTAACTATCGTGAACTGGAATGTAGAGGAAAAAAAAAAGTCAGACCTGTTCCTTCAGCCCAAACCTCCCAACACAATCGTTAAAACTGCCTTAGCCGCACAGTGCTCGAGAACAGAATCAGACTTTCTTGTCCACTCTCCACGTTGCAGAATTCTCGTTACCCCTGAAGGTTTTTATTATTTATTTATGGGGATGTGGGTGGAAAGGCCCAGCATTCACTGCCCATCTGTTGTGTTCCTTGTTGTAGCCACAAAGAGAAAACATCAGAATCACTAGTGCAGAAGCAGGCCACTCGGCCCATCGAGTCTTCACCTCCCTTTGGGCAGCACGGTAGCACACGTGGATAGCACGGTCTTCACAGCGCCAGGGTCGATTCCCCGCTGGGTCACTGTCTGTGCGGAGTCTGCACGTTCTCCCCCTGTCTGCGTGGGTTTCCTCCGGGTGCTCCGGTTTCCTCCCACAGTCCAAAGATGTGCAGGTTAGGTGGATTGGCCATGGTAAATTGCCCTTTGTGTCCAAAAAAAGTTCAGAGGGATTGTTGGGGATAGGAAGTGAGGGCTTAAGTGGGTCGGCGCAGACTCGATGGGTCGAATGGCCTCCTTCTGCACTGTTCTATGTATCTATGTAGGCCCATCATTGTGTAACATGTGACATTACACCAGCCAATGGTGTAACTCTAATACACACGCCCCTCCCTCTTTACCCCTTTAGTGACTCCAGTATTTTTACTCAAGCAAACCCCAACACAGATCCAACCCATTATTCCATAACTAACACTGTTATGTTACGGATACACATGTACATTAGTAAGACAGTCTCTCGGTTGGACATCCGCCTCGTTTTGGCTGAACACGACATTCAGCAACTTGGCTTTTAGGGGTACTGGGAGTGTCGGTGACATCTGACAAAACCAATTCAGGAACTCTCTCTGGTTGTGTGGATGACTCTATAACAGGTTCCAGAATCTCGGAGTTGTAGACCTCAAGCCTGGCATGTCTCTGTCCATGCTGTATGGTGGAAATTCAGTACTGATTCTCTCACTATGTGCAGACAATAATTGGTCAGCAGGCCAACGCCCAATTCGTTCATCGTTGGTTTGCACAGTACGTGAAATCGGACCCGTTTTGGCTGGTATAACTGGAGTCCATTTTTCACCTGAGGAGAAGTTTCTCGCAAGAACACGTCTCTCATGGTCAGAGACTCTGCTTTTCGAAAGCTGTTCCCTTCCAGCCACTTGCGTCTGATGTTGCTGCCCGACTATCTCTGAAACTGAAGGGGGAGTCAAACAGTGTGTGCAGTTGCCTTTTAAACATAAGTATAGCCGGTGAGCTTTGTGTTGTTGATTGTTCCGTAGTTGTCGATTTCAAGATGGCAACCTCCAGCCACTTCAAATGTGCATCAACCATGACCAAAAACCAAGTGTCCTTTGACTGGTCCCTTATAATCGACATGGATTCTTTGCCATGGCCTGGTAGGCCATTTCCATGGATACAAAGGTTGTAGTGGGGAGGGCAGCACGGTGGCACAGTGGTTAGCATTGCTGCCTCATGGCGGAGGTCCCAGGTTAGATCCCGGCTCTGGGTCACGGAGTTTGCACATTCTCCCCGTGTCTGCGTGGGTTTTGCCCCCACAACCCAAAGATGTGCAGGGTAGGTGGATTGGTCACACTAAATTGCCCCTTAATTGGAAACAATTAATTGGGTACTCTAGATTTATTTAAAAAAAGGTTGTAGTGGGGGTACATTTCTCAACGACGCACAGGGCTGGCATAACCCCACCTTCTCCATTTAGGCATCGAACCCAGGCCACCAGAAGTAGCTTCTCACCAACTCTTCCATTCTAACTAGACCAGAGTGACCCTCGTGTAGCTGATCCAGGATTCTGCTCCTTAGACACAGCGGAATGATTACTCTAATACCCCACAACAATACTCCATTTTGTCATTTCAACTCAAAATCCTACCTGACCAGGTGCCAATCTGGATTCTGTTTTGGTGTTAGAGTGCCTTTTTGAATCATGGCCCATACCTTCCCCATCACCGGATATGATCGGGTAAACCTTCGCTACCCGAGGAGTTGTTACTGGAACATTTTCCACATGAAACAGAAAGTATCTCGTTGAGGTGTTTTCAGATTCATGCTCGTCTTTTTGGACTTATTGATCTTGCAGCGTCCGTCTAGACAAAGCACCCGCATTAGCGCGTTGTTCAGACCTACGATATTCAAATACGTAATCGTGTGCTGACAAGATTAATGGCCAATGTTGTAATCGACTAGCAGCGAGCGAAGGGATCCCCTTATGTGGCCCAAGAATTGTTGTTAAGGGACGATGGCGGTCAAGAGTAAATTGACTGACGGCCAATTAAATAATGGCGGAACCATTGAATACCAAAACAATGCAGAGAGCTTCTTTCTCAAATTGAGCATAGTTGGACTCAGCGTTAGTCAATGTCCTGGAAGCAAAAGCTATTGGTCGCTCTTTGTCGGACGGCATGATATGCGAGACAACTGCTCCACCCCCACAGGGTGATGTGTCACAAACTGCAGTTCCAGTTTTCGGTTACAATGGGCCAATAACTCATGATTCCTGTAAAATAGTCAAGCTTGCTTGTTATAAAGCAGCATTCGTAAAGGAACCTTGGTGCTAAGTGCGATACAAAACTATTCATAGTAATTTAATAATCCTAAAAACAACCTTAGCTGAGTCACGTCCTGCAGTCACGAAGCATCCAGTGTAGACCATCTTGGTCGATAATGTGTCCAAGGTAGCGAATATAAGATTTTAAAAATTCACACTTTTCTTTCTAGACCCCGAGATTAGTTGCAGCCGAGCAAGAGTAGCTTCTGTGTTCTTTACAAGCTCTATTCTATTTGAACCATTGATCAAAATGTGGTCCAGGTAGCATTGCACGCGTGATAGATAGACCACTCAAGATCTGGCCCACTGATTGTTGAAGAGAGCCAATACTTGCCGTTATTCTGAATGAAAGCCTCCGATACCGAAACAGACCCTGGTCTGTTACTATGGTCAGTAATGGTGGAGACTCAATAACTACATTCATTGGCAGATGGGAGAGATCAATTGTCCTTCAAAAAGATCTTCGATAAGTGGTGGAGATACTGATCTGCTCATAATACAGGATTGATAGTCATTCGAAATCCCCGCATACAAGTTGCAAAATGAACCACATCACAAGAGTCTTACCAGCTTTGCAGTACCGGACATCAGATTTATCATAACATTGGGATGTCCCTTCACACAGACTGTTACGAGAGACACAGCAACCATCGCCACACCGAAAGTCACTCGCTAAACACGGCGTTGAACAGTCTGAAATACAACAAGGGCATGGAGTGAGCGGGGAAACAAAGCAGATCTCGTTCCCATCCCAGCAACCGGTCAAAGTCACATCAGGCCAACACTGACTGGCCCTCCGTGTTTCTCAAGGGAGTGAAAACATTGGAGGTGAGGCGAGGCTGGAGGAGATTATAGAGGTAGGGAGGAACAAGGGATATATAAGCCTTCTGGAGAGCTCTAGAATATCCACCCCATCGAGGGGGCCGACCCCAGTTACTTCACAAGGAAAGAGCAGATCACCCTTTCAGAAGCTGTGCCCATCATATACCGACCACTGACAGACCTCTCACATTCGGTTACTCAGTTGGCTTTATTTAAAGTCACTTTGCCACATCTCACTTGCTGAGTGAAGGTGAAACACACAAACTCAATTTAGGGACATTAAGCTGCAAACGTCAGCAGGTTCACCAGATTGATTCAGGGATGAAAGGGTTGATGTATGAGGAGAGATTAAACAGTTTGGGTTGGGGGTGGCACGGTGACGCAGTGGTTAGCACTGCTGCCTCACGGTGCCGAGGTCCCGGGTTCGATCCCAGCTCTGGGTCGCTGTCCATGTGGAGTTTGCACATTCTCCCCGTGTTTGTGTGGGTTTCACCCCCACAACCCAAAGATGTGCAGGGTAGGTGGATTGGCCACGCTAAATTGCCCCTTAATTGGGAAAGAGAGAATTGGGTACTCTAATTTATAGGGCATGTGTGTTGCCCTATTATGTATTTTCTTTTATTTCCTTTTCATATACTTAATGATCTGTTCAGCTGCTCGCAGAAAAATACTTTCTGTACTTGGTACACGTGACAAACAAATCGATCCATTTTAAAAAAAAATAAAATAAAATAAACAGCTTGGGCTGATACTCGCTGGAGTTTAGAAGGATAAGACGGGATCCGATTGCGGTATGTAAAATACTGAAAGGGATTGATAAAGTAAATATGGACCAAATGTTCCCCCTTGTGGGACAATCTAGAACGACAGGTCAGATATAGGTTAGGGGGGGGGGGCGGGGGGGGGGGGGGGTGGTAGATTTGGAACGGAGATGAGGAGGAACTACTTCTCGCAGAGGGTGGTGAATTTGTGGAACTCGCTGCCCCATAGTGCGGTGGAATCGGAGTCATTCAATAGTTAAGAGGGAGAGAGATATATTTCTGATTTAGAAGGGATTCGGGGAACAGGTAGAGAGGTGGCTTTGAGACCAGGAAGAGGTCAGCCAGGATCTGATTGAACGGCAGCGCAGGCTCGAGGGCACAATTGCCGACGTCTGCTCCCAATTCCAGTGTTCAACTTACCCTTCAGACTCTGCAAGCTTCTGATCGATACCGTCACTGCGTTGACTGATGGTACAAATAAAATTACATCAATTCTTTTTAGGTTAACATTGTTTAGATGTTTTATTTAAAAATCACACGTCACAAATGCAGTTGCAGATTTGGCCACTAGGGTTTTTTTTTAATGAAAGCATTTAGATGAGTGTTTAGTCCGAAGCGGATCAGACTACAGGCCAAGCGCTGAACAATGGGATTACAACAAATGGGTGCTTGGTGGTGGGTTCAGACTCGAGGGGCCACTTTCTCTGCTGTAAAACCGGAATCTTCGAAGAGGAGGAGCTCAACCTGCTGTCCCGACCAACATTTATACCCAGTCAATAAACAGACTATCGCCAGATCCACCACATCTGGTCAGGAGGTCGTTTTTGACCAGCACAGACATGGGCTGAAGGATCTTTTGTGCTGTGGGACTCGATGACTATCATTGCTCTGTGGGATCTTGCTGTGCGCAGGTTAGTGGCTTCATGGAAGCACTTTCTGGAAATGTCCCAGAAATCCCAGCTCCTTTATTCACTGGTTACACCCACTGCTGGACACCAGAGTAGAGGGGCCGAATTCCCACCTTTAGGGGTTCGATGAACCAAATTTCACCGCCCTCTTCACTGGTACTCACCTGTGACTCCGTCGCAATGCTCAAGACACGCTTGCTCAGAGATGAAGTTGTTCCCGTTGCCGAGGCAACCTCCGTAAATGAATATTTTGCAAGTCTTGTCAGCAGCATCGTAGAAAAACCGTCGAAATGCCGCACGACATGGTCCAGTCTGCAATGGGCTGGTGCAATCCACTGAAAGTTTAATTCACAACAAGTTATTCCGGGCCATAAAATGGCATTAGCCAACAGTGTGCGAACTTAAAATGCCAAAGCTATTAAAAAAAAGTTATAAACTCCCAACCTGGATGTGCCCCAAAGTGTACACTGATATTTCCACAAGGTGCATTGCTGGTGGTCACCAGCAGGGGGTGTTCACACGTACACTGATTGGTGGGACTGCTCTCGGCCCAGCGGGTGAGGTTTTCACCTCAAAAGGCAGCGGGTTGCTGACCCGATTCCCGAAGGCTGGAGTGACACAACCCCGGTTGACTGAGCGGCACTCCCCCTCAGCCCTGCACCATCAGGGGTACGGCCTTGCACAGGAGGCATTAAACAGCCTCTCGGATAAATGGAACCAATCGCACAGCACCAACAGCGGGGAGTGGACCCTGGAGCCCCGGACGATGTTTACCTCAGCCAAAACCATTAAAAAAAAAACAATTCATCTCGTAATTATCACGTAGCTGTTAGTGGGATCTTACTGTGCACAAACTGGTTGTCATGTTTCCAATTTTACAACAATAACGAGTCAGCAAAAGTTCATTAAATTACCCAATTCATCTTTTCCAATTAAGGGGCAATTTAGCCTGGCCAATCCACCTACCCTGCACATCTTTGGGTTGTGGGGGTGAGACCCACGCAAACACGGGGAGAATGTGCAAACTCCACACGGACAGTGACCCAGGGCCGGGATCGAACCTGGGACCTCGGCACGGTGATGTAGCAGTGCTAACCCACTGCGCCACCGTGCTGCCCGTGACTCAGCTAGAGTTCATGAAAGGTGCTATAGAAATGCAGCTTCTGTGGGGGGGGAAGTAGGCCTCCGCCCAGTCTGTACTCCAGCCAACGAGAGAAAACAAAAAAAGCAGCAAGCCTTTGAAACAGTAATGGGCCATTCAGCGCCTCGAGCCTATCCTATCCGTCAATAAGATGAGGGTCAACGCTTAAAAGACAATTAACACCCTCACGATTTGGAACATCTCGATCAAATCTCCTCTTAGCAAGTTCGCCCCTTAATTACCACCGAGAATTTGGTCAATGGACCTCGCTGAGTCACTCTCGGCTGACCTCAGCCCCCAGTCAGTGCCTGTGTCAATGGGAGGCGAGGGGGGAGGGGGGTGGTGGGTTGAGGGGTGGGGTACCCTCAATAACGACACGAGTGTAAACGGTAAAGAAGGCTTTAATTTTTTTTTCTTCAAAAGAATATACTTTATTCATAAAATTTATCATAAGCATTACAGAACATTTTGAATTGTCTCGACTGTACATTTCCGGCAGAGCTACACATTGCCTTGACTTTCTTCCATTCAATTTTGATAATATTACACACATATCACTCTTTCAATTTTGATAATATTACACACATATCACTCTTTAAGTTACAATTCCTTCTTAAATATTTACTTTGTCATGTTTATTTTATACATTGGAGTGTTGGTGGCCCCGACAGAGGGGGGTTTACACTGTTACCCGCCCCTCGGTGTACATTGGGGGGTTTGCACTGTTCCCCGCCCCTCGGTGTACATTTGCTGGAAAGACCTTACACAGTGGTCTTTCCCCATTGCGCCTTGGCGGCAGCTGCCCCAAGCTTGAGTGCGTCCCTCAGCATGTAGTCCTGGACCTTGGAATGTGCCAGTCTGCAACACTCGGTCGAGGACAATTCTTTGCACTGGAAGATCAGCAAGTTTCGGGCAGACCAAAGAGCATCTTTCACCGAGTTGATGACCTTCCAGCAGCAGTTGATGTTTGTCTCGGTGTGTGTCCCTGGAAACAGTCCGTAGAGCAGAGTCCTGTGTCACAGAGCTGCTCGGGATGAACCTTGACAAATACCACTGCATCTCTCCCCAGACCTTCTTTGCAAAGGCACATTCCACAAGGAGGTGTGTGACCGTCTCATTTCCCCCACAGCCACTTATAAGCTAAGAACTAGTCTGGTGCCGAGACGGGTGCTAACTGGGTGCCGCCCGCAAGGCGGTCCCTTATATACGGCTCCCAGATGGGCGGAGCCAGAGGCAGAGTCCCCAGGGCTCCAAGCCCAATCTTAAAGGGGACATCACCTCACATGACGACAAGGGTACAGTAACACAGTAACCGCTCATCACAAGGGGGAAATGGGACTTCCCTTTCTACAGGGTTGTTAAAGACAGTGGAACATTCCAAACCATTACAACCATTTGCTTTTAACTGCGTGGTAATGTAGGAAATTTGGCAGCCAATTTGTGCATAGCAAGATCCCTTACAACCGCAGCTATATAACGGGTGAACGGAGGGATACACGGATACAGTGGAGCAGAACTCCCCAAAGGGAGTAGACAGGATCGCACTTTCGCACCTCTACCCGACAGTTCAGTATTGGCTGAACGCTGGGCAGACAGAGAGCATTGGCCTCTGACTGGGTGCTGAAATCGGTGGAGTATGGCTCACCACAACCCCCTGACTCACGAGGCAGAGAGTACCGAGGGATCACACACTCGAGGTTATAGCCTTTTCGCACAAGGCCCGGAAATCGCTGACGTCTCATCGGATCGCACACTCCGGAATTGAACCCGCGCTGCTGGTCTGCATTACAAGCCAGCTGTTTAGCCCACTGTGCTGAACCAGTCCCAGACTGGGTCTCTCCACGTTTGCTGCTGCCCGACCGGCTGAATGTTTCCTTCAATTTGACTCTAGATTTCAGATTTCCAGCATCTGCAGTATTTTAGTTCTAGACGATTGGTGAAGAGGAGGAGGCACAATGGGAGGTGTTTAAAACCAGGAGTTTGCACGATCTTCCCTGTGTTTCCTCCGGGTGCTCCGGTTTCCTCCCACAGTCCAAAGATGTGCAGATTAGGAGGGGTTACTGGGATAGGGTGGAAGTGAGGGCTAAAGTGGGTTGCTGCAGAGTCGAGGGAGAGAGAGAGAGAGAGAGAGAGAGAGACACAGAGAGAGAGAGAGACAGAGACAGAGAGAGAGAGACAGAGAGAGAGAGAGAGAGACAGAGAGAGAGAGAGAGAGACAGAGAGAGAGAGAGACAGAGAGAGAGAGAGACAGAGAGAGACAGAGAGAGACAGAGAGAGACAGAGAGAGACAGAGAGAGACAGAGAGAGACAGAGAGAGACAGAGAGAGACAGAGAGAGACAGAGAGAGAGAGAGACAGAGAGAGAGAGAGACAGAGAGAGAGAGAGACAGAGAGACAGAGAGAGAGAGAGACAGAGAGACAGAGAGAGAGAGAGAGAGAGAGACAGAGAGACAGAGAGACAGAGAGAGACACAGAGACACAGAGACACAGAGACACAGAGACACAGAGACACAGAGACACAGAGACACAGAGACACAGAGACACAGAGACACAGAGACACAGAGACACAGAGACACAGAGACACAGAGACACAGAGACAGAGAGACAGAGAGACACAGAGACAGAGAGACAGAGAGAGAGACAGAGAGAGAGACAGAGAGAGAGACAGAGAGAGAGACAGAGAGAGAGACAGAGAGAGAGACAGAGAGAGAGACAGAGAGAGAGACAGAGAGAGAGACAGAGAGAGAGACAGAGAGAGAGACAGAGAGAGAGACAGAGAGAGAGAGACAGAGAGAGAGAGACAGAGAGAGAGAGACAGAGAGAGAGAGACAGAGAGAGAGAGACAGAGAGAGAGAGACAGAGAGAGAGAGACAGAGAGAGAGAGACAGAGAGAGAGAGACAGAGAGAGAGAGAGAGACAGAGAGAGAGAGACAGAGAGAGAGAGACAGAGAGAGAGACAGAGAGAGAGACAGAGAGAGAGACAGAGAGAGAGACAGAGAGAGAGACAGAGAGAGAGACAGAGACAGAGAGACAGAGACAGAGACAGAGACAGAGACAGAGACAGAGAGAGAGACAGAGACAGAGACAGAGAGAGAGACAGAGACAGAGAGAGAGACAGAGACAGAGAGAGAGACAGAGACAGAGAGAGAGACAGAGACAGAGAGAGAGACAGAGACAGAGACAGAGACAGAGACAGAGACAGAGACAGAGAGAGAGGTTAGGTGGACTGGTCACGATAAATATACCTTGGTGCCCAAAATGTGCAGGTTAAAGGTGCTCTTTTAGAGAGTTGAGGCAGACTCGATGGGCTGAATGGCCTTCGTCTGCACTGTATTCTACACAGATTCAATGGCAATCTTCAAAAGCGGAATTGGATTGGATAAATACTAGGAGAAGGGATTGGTAACATAACCACAAGACGCTTGCAAACCACACCTTCCATTAGGTGGGCCTTTGAACCAGAGTGATCTGTACTGTGGTTAGGAACCCACTACTTCAGCAGAACGGTTTTTAAGTTACTCAACAACAAACACTTGCACTCACGTGGTGCCAAGTGAAGGTTCCCCAAGGTGGCCACATTGCTGACAATGAGATATTAGGGCCAGTGAGCACAAATCTTAGTCAATGGCCTCAAATATGCAATAATAATCTTTGTCACAAGTAGGCTTCCATTAACGCTGCAATGAAGTTACTGTGAAAAGCCCCGAGTCGCCACATTCCGGCGCCTGTTCGGGTACACTGAGGGAGAATTCAGAATGTCCAATTCACCTAACAGCATGTCTGTCGGGACTAGTGGGTGGAAACCGGAGCACCCGGAGGAAACCCACGCAGACACGGGGAGAACGTGCAGACTCCGCACAGACAGTGACCCAAGCCGGGAATCAAAACCCTGGCACTGTGAAGCAACAATGCTAACCACTGTGCTACCGTGCTGCCCGCCAAACGTTTGATGTAATGACAGCAGCACTCCTTCTACAAAATCACTTGTTAATTCTCCCCCTCGGCTTCTATATTCCAGCTTTACTGTCTCCATCTCAGTCTATCATACCTCCCATGTCTCAAAATATTCGCAAGAGAGATTGTCTCGTAAAAACCTCTAATTCCTATCATTATGCTACCCCGCTAATTTAACCATGGCCCGTTTTCCGAAAGTAGTCACTTTCCAGGGCGTGAGAGTTTGTTCTCAGTTGTTCCTTTTCCAAAACACACTATGTAATTTTGCAAATCTGGCTGGAAGCTCACACCCAAAACACGAACCCATCTGACTATTAGCACAGGACCCAACGCGAACTGCTCAAAATGTCATTCTCCCAGGTTATTTCAGTACGACTCCTGCTCCCCCAGTAACTTCACGTGACAAAGACCGCAGGAACGTCGCTGAAAGTGGAGGATGACAGAGTGGGGCTGATTGGATAGACTTTTTCTTTTATATATAAAACAGCACCAGCTCTATGGCCAGAATGGCCTCCTTCTGTGCCATGATAAAATGCTCAGTAGCAAACTTCCCCTTGCAATTTGTGTTGTAATGGAATTAAATTTAATTTTGAAATCCCTTTGTTGCATTGGGTTCGATTCCGGTCTTGACAGTCTGTCAGGGGACTGAAACAGTCATCAGAATCTCTCCACGAGGAAGCAATCGTAATTTCCGCAGTGTGGAGCTCAGTTTATTTACCAGTAGGCAGACCGATCCTGGTAAACAGTTCAGGGAGAAACACACACTGGAAGAGGCCATTCAACCTGCCGCATTTATGCTGACCAATGAGAAACTAGTCCCATTTTCCAGCGCTTGTAATAATCTTTATTGTCACAAGTAGGCTTACATTAACACTGCAGAGGAGAATGTGCAAACTCCACACAGACAGTGACCCAGAGCCGGGATCGAACCTGGGACCTCGGTGCCCTGAGGCAGCGGTGCTAACCACTGCTCCACCGTGCTGCCGACATTTATGATATTAAATGAGCTGTATACACGAGGTTGCCAACTCACCAATTAATCCACCCATTTAATTACATTTTCACAGATTGTCACAAGTGCGATTTGAACTGCCAATCCCACTTTAGGAAGAGTGCAAAGATCTCGGAAGGGGATGTAAAGGCTCAAGAGGATTTACGAGAAGGGTTCCGAGGATGAGGGACCTCTGGGGAAGCTGGGGCACTTCCTAGGGAGGAGAAGGTCCGAGAGGAAATTTGATAGAAGGGCTCAAAATCACGAAGGGCCTGGTCAGGGTTGAGAGCACGAGAGCAAGGCGAGTGGAGGAGGCAGATTCAACCACTCGAGGCTTTCAAAAGAGAAAGGCTATAATGAAAGGCTGGGGGACTGGGCTGGGTTCTTTTGAGAGACAGCATGGGTATGTCCTGTTTCAGTGTTGGAACGCTTCTCCATAAAAGGCTCAAGGCCCTAGAGAGGAGAAGGCCCTCCACGTACACAGAGGGACAGGACACAGGTTAAAAACTTCCTCAGGCAGTCTTTGCCAGAAAACACCCGACATGAAATGAACATTGCAGCTGTAACCTGTAACAGCAAGTCAAATGGAACCCGACACGACAGTATGCAAAAACCCAGATCTGATTTGCACATTATGTAATGTCAAATGTGACATGATTTAAAGTCATGCATGCTGACTACCACAAAATAAACCCACAAGGTTTTGTTTCCACAGAAAACAGAAAGGGGACCTTCCTCTTTCAGTATTTAGACTCAAACCAAACCTCTTCCCGTCACCTCTCCCCAATTCTCCTGGTTACCAAGCGTAGCATCTTCCCCCTTGAAATCCCTCAACACCCGACTTTGGACATGACCCCACACACACACACACACACAGGTGCAAACAATTGTCCTGCGTCAATCCATTCCGACGACCCCTCTCCAAGCAATAGTTTGCTGCTGGCAGTTGGATTAAGGGTTGCCAACTCTGTTGGCACATATTCCAGGAGGATTTATCACATGACCTCAGACATCCTCGCTGCCATTGGCCGGCATACTGACCTTGCACAACCCCATCTTCCCACACCGATTGGACAGTGGACAACCCCCTCCCTGCTTGCCCTCGCCCGATTGGGCAATTTCTCACCATCTGGTAAACCTCTTCCCTCTCCACCTTCAATGCATTTATCACAAAAACGCTTTTCAAAAAAAAAAAAAAAAAAATTCTGTTTTTTGCTCCAGAGTGTGCCGGTAATGAAATCTTCGACTGCAGATTGCAGGGCAATCCAGAAAGGTCGGAGGTTGCAGATGACAAATTGATGGGAGGAGGAGGAAAGTCTTACAGGATGGTCAGACAGGCAGAACAGAGGCTAATGGAATTTAGGTAAAGGAAGGGAGTAGCTACAGAGAGTGAATGCCCTGGCAGTAATCTCCCCAAAATCCTTAAATTCCAGCAAAGTCCCAGAGGATTGGAAAACTGCTAACAGACCGGACCCTAAAGGGAGGGAGGCAAATGTAAATAATTGTAGGCTGGGGGGGGGGCAGCACGGTGGCACAGTGGTTAGCACTGCTGCCTCACGGCACCGAGGTCTCGGGTTCGATCCCGGCTCTGGGTCACTGTCAGTGTGGAGTTTGCACATTCTCCCAGTGTCTGCGTGGGTCTCACCCCCACAACACAAAGATGTGCAGGGTGGGTGGATTGGCCGCGCTAAATTGCCATTGGAAAAAATGAATTGGATACTCTAAATTTAAAAAAAAAACAATTGTAGGTCAGTTAGCTTATCAGTCATTGGGTAAATGCTACCAAGTCCATTTCAAAGGATGCAGTAGCAGATCATTTCGAAATACACGTTTTAAAACACGACTTCACCAAAGAGAAATTGTACCTGACAAATTTATTAGAATTCTTTTGAAGTGGTAACAAGCAGGATAAAGGCGAACCAGTAGATGCAATATACTTTGATTTCCAAAAAGTTTTTGATGAGGTATTCGATGAGTTTTCCGCACTGTAAATTCTGTGAGGTATCACACAAAAGGCTACTTAAGAGCCCGGGGTGTTGTGGGTAGTACATTAGCACAGATAGAGGATTGGCTAGTTGATAGAAGTCAAGAGAGTTGGGACAAGAGGGGCATTTTCAGGATGGCAATCTGTAACTAATGGAGTGTCACAGGGATCACTGCTGGGACCACAATTAATATTAATGACTTGGATGAGGGAAGTGAATACTCTTATTGCCAATTTTGCAGATGACACAAAAATAGGTGGGAAGGCAAGAGGCGAGGATGACTGTCACAAAACTTGGCAGACGGAATATACAAAAATGTGAAGTTTGAACTTGGGAAGAATAAAGGAGCGGAATATTATTTAAATGGAGAGAGATTGCAGAAAGCTGCAGCACAGAGGGATCTGGGGGTCCTAGTGCAAATATCACAAAAAGCCAAGTTGCAAATTCAGCAAGTAATTGGAGAGACAAATGGAATGTTGGCCTTTATTTAAGAGGTAATAGAGTATAAAAATAGGGAAGTCTTGCTGAACTCATACAAGTTATTAGGTAGACCACACCTGGAATATTGTGAACAGTTTTGGCCCCCTTATCTAAGGAAAGACATACCGGCATTGGAGGCCGTCCAGAGAAGGTTCACCAAGTTGATCTTGGGTATGGAGGGACTTTCTTATGAGGGGAAGTCAAGTCCGTACTCGAGAGGTGACCTTATTAAGACCTCACTGAACACCTTTTGGAAATCAAAGTATATTACATCTACCGGTTGCCCTTTATCTATTCTGCTTGGCAGGGCAGCATGGTGGCACAGTGGGTTAGCCCTGTTGCCTCACGGTGCCGAGGTCCCAGGGTCACTGTCCGCGAGGAGATTGCACATTCTCCCAGTGTTTGCGTGGGTTTCACCCCCACAACCCAAAGATGTGCAGGGTAGGTGGATTGGCCATGCTAAATTGCCCCTTAATTGGAAAAAATGAATTGGGTACTCTAAATTTAAAAAAGAGAAAAACTATCCTGCTTGTTACCACTTCAAAAGAACTCTAATTTGTCAGGCATAATTTCTCCTTTGTGAAGCCAGCTTTGCGCATTTCCAAATGCTCTATGACATTCTTTGACGTGGAGGTGCTGGCATTGGACTGGGGTGAGCACAGTAAGAAGTCTTACAACACCAGGTTAAAGTCCAACAATCAGCACAGAGGACCCGAGGAAGGAGCTGTGCTCCGAAAGCTAGTGATTTGAAACAAACCTGTTGGACTTTAACCTGGTGTTGTATTACATTATTCTTTATAATGGATACTCAGGAGGTTTGACGGGGTCGATGCTGAGAGGTTGTTTCCTCTTGTGGGAGAGTCTAGGACCAGAGGGCAGAATCTCAGAGTGAGGGGTCGCCCATTTCAGACAGAGATGAGGAGGAATTTCTTCTCTGAGGGGAGTGAATCTGCGGAATTCTTTATCGCAGACAGATGTAGAGGCTGGGTCGCTAAGTATGTTCAAGGCTGAGACAGATTGTTATTCAGTGAGGGAATCGAGGGTTATGGGGATAAGGCGGGAAGGTGGAGTTGAGGATTATCACGTCAGATCAGTCACTATCTCATTAAATGGTGGAAGACTCGATGGGCCGAATGGCCAACTTCTGCTCCTACGTCTTATGGTCTAATCCTGAAAAGAGCAGAGAAGGCCGAGGGGGGGGACCTGATGGAGGTGTATCAAATTATGAGGGGTATAGATAGGGTGGATAGGAAGGAACATCTTCCCTTAGTGGCGGGGTCAATAACCAGGGGGCATCGATTTCATAAGGGGCAGGAGAATTAGAGGGGATTTGAGGAAAAGCTTTTTAACCCAGAGGGTGGGGGGGGGGGGGGGGAGAATCTGGAATCGCAGAGCATTTGGAACGCCATCGCAGACAAGGCTACGGAGCTGGGAAATGGAATGAGCAGAGATAGGTGCTTGATGGCAGTGCAAATGCAATGGGCTGAAGAGCCTGTGTGCTGTAGAACTCGGACTATGACCTCAGGCTAGGGTGAGGGAGGTAGTAAAATATGTTAGTGACAGACTGGTTTGCTGGCAAACTTATTGGAGAACTCAACGTCCTCACGCACTGGCTGCAGGAACACATCATTGCCAAGTGTCGGCCTGCATGTGTACAGAAATGTGGGCCCCACCACTCAGGAAGACTAGACATGTACTAGCCACTTTAAATCATTATTAGGATAAGAGCAAAAAAGGTAAAAAACTTCTATGACTTTACAAAAAGAGATCACCATCGAAGATTCTATTTTTCGATCGAAGGCAATTAAGAAAAATAATTCTACCAATTTGAACCCGTTGAAACCTCCAGGCACAAGGGGGTTGCTCACCAACCTTCCCATTCCCAAACCTGTTCAACTGGTTTAAACAACATCCCAATGCAATCACGCGTGGTCGGTAATTACCCGATTTGGAACACACAAAGTTCAGGGCTTCACTATGAGCTGCCCAGACCCCAAGCCGCACTTTACAAGAACAGGCACCGTGACAAAGGCCAACATCATGGCGTAGTTGTACAAACAATCTGGGGCAGGTTTAGCATACTGGGCTAAATCGCTGGCTTTTAAAGCAGACCAAAGCAGGCCAGCAGCACGGTTTAATTCCCGTACCAGCCTTCCTGAACAGGCGCCGGAATGTGGCGACTAGGGGCTTTTCACAGTAACTTCATTTGAAGCCTACTTGTGACAATAAGCGATTTTCATTCATTTCATTTCAACACAGGAGACGACATGGCTTTAGTGGGTAGCACAAGTGATTAGCACTGTAGCTTCACGGCGCCAGGGTCCCAGGTTAGATTCCTGCCTCGGGCCACTGTCTGTGTGGAGTCTGCATGTTCCCCCCGTGTGTGCGTGGGTTTCCTCTGGGTGCTCCGGTTTCCTCCCACAGTCCAAAGACGTGCAGGTTAGGTGGATTGGCCATGATAAATTGTCCTTAGTGTCCAAAAAAGGTTAGGAGGGGTTATGGGGATAGGGTGGAAGTGAGGGCTTAAGTGGGTCGTGCAGACTCGATGGGCTGAATGGCCTCCTTCTGCACTGTATGTTCTATGACCACACACCCTCAAAGAAACCACTAAACAAGTTGCGAAGTCTCCAATACACCATTGCTGCCCTCAACAGCAGCTCATTCCTTGCAATAAGTAACCTTTATGTGACTGCAGTAAGAAGTCTTAGAACACCAGGTTTATAGTCCAACAGGTTTGTTTCGAATCAGTAGCTTATCGGAGCACTGCTCCTTCCTCGGGTGAATCACCAGATTCACCCAATGTGCTCACCCCAGTCCAACGCCAGCATCTCCACTTTGTGACAGGCCAGTGGTGGAATTTTCCTCAATCGCACCCACGTCCCTGGAAGTGCGTACACAGGAGACTCGTGGTGAGAACACAGGGAGAGATAAGTGAACACAATAAATGATAGAAATGGCACCTTGGAGTGCGTGCCCTCACGCCCTGACCAGGACGGGGGGGGGGGAACCTTCTTTTGGCGGTTCGGGGCAATTTATCACGGCCAATCCACCCAACCTGCACATCTTTGGACTGTGGGAGGAAACCGGAGCACCCGGAGGAAACCCACGCAGACATGGGGAGAACGTGCAGACTCCGCCCAGACAGTGACCCAAGCCGGGAATCGAACCTGGGACCTTGGAGCGGTGAAGTAACAGTGCTAACCACTGGGGGTTCGGCTGGATTGCCATTTCGGCTGGCACGGACAGGATCGGTCAAATGGCCTCATGCTTCGAATGATCGGAATTCCATAATTACTGGAATGAAGCTAGGATTGTCCCTCTTCCAGCAGAGAAGGGCGAGGGGAGATTTAAAGATTGGACAGATCACATTTTGGGCCTCTGACCTTTCCCTTCAAAGCACTGCGCTCGTGGATATCGGGGTTACCGAGGATGGAGCTCCAGAGATATCAGCTATGTCCTCCCCCCGCACCAGCTGCTGTCAGATAAGCATTACCTCATGTCTGTCAGTCATGGTACAGTGGGACACACCCTCCCCTCCGCCAGAAGGGAGTAGGTTCAAGTTGAACTACGAAGCCGTGCGCACAAACTCCAGGCTAACCCCCGCAGGGCAGTTCGGAGGGAAAGGCAGCTGCCACCTTTCAGTGGCGATGTTAAGCAGAGTACACACCCTCACAGATGATCGAGCATCCGAGTCAAAATCCCCTCCACCCACCGACAGAAATAACAGGCCCAGGACAGAGTAGAGGAGATTTACAAGAACACGGCCAGGGCTGGAAAATTGCAGCCATGAGGAAAGTTTGCGGAGATTCGGAACAGAGGAGACCTTGGGGTGACTTGATTGAGGTTTAAACCTCGAGAGAGTAGACAGGAAAAGCTCATTCTCCTAGTGGAGGGGGTCAGTACCGGGGACAGAGATTTAAGGCAAGTGATGGGTTTAGAGGGGATATTAGGAAGAACTATTTCACCCAGAGGTGGGCGTCACGAGTGTCTTTCCCCAAGCTGGTGGTGGAGGCTGAAATGTTCGTCTCATGGTTACCTGGATCTGCGAAGCTGGGGTTAGAATAGACAGCGGTTTGTTTTTCAGCTGGTAGAGGGCGATGGGCTCTTTCTGTGCCAGGGCCTTTCCGTGACTCAAATCGCCACCTGCCTTCATTAAAAATAGACATTCTCGCAGCCCCAACTGCCCTCCAGAAGGAACCCCCTTCGGAGGTTCAGTCTCGGGATACTGCCCTCCAGAAGGAAGCACCCATCAGAGGTTCAGTCTCGGGATAAGAGGGCTGATCATTTCGGACTGAGGTGCAGAGAAACGTCTTCACTCAGAGGGGCAGTGAATCTTTGGAATTCCCCCGGAGGGTTTGGCTTGCTCCATCACGGAGTACATGGCCGGGATGGAGAGATTCTTGTCCTCTCCAGAATGAGGAAGACCGGGAGGCAGTGGGGGAAGTTGAAGTTTTAGGATCTGCCAGGTGAAAAATCGGAGGTGAAAAATGGGCAGCACAGTAGCTAGCACTGTTGCTTCACAGCACCAGGGTCCAGTGTTCGATTCCCGGCTTGGGTCACTGTCTGTGCTGAGCCTGCACGTTCTCCCAGTGTCTGCGTAGGTTTCCTCCGGGTGCTCCGGTTTCATCCCACAAGTCCCGAAAGACGCGTTATGAGGTAATTTGGACATTCTGAATTCTCCCTCTGTGTACCCGAACAGGCGCCGGAGTGGGGCGATTCGGGCATTCACACAGTAAGTTCACTGCAGTGTTAATGTACTTGTGACACTAATAAATATTATTATAAAACCACAAGACTGAATCTGCAGGAACACTGTTCCAATTCACAGTGTCAGCAAGGAAAACCGATACACATCAGGAACCTGCCCAGTCCGGCGCAGGAATCAAGAACAACATCGCTGTTTTAACTATCTCAACGTCATCCAAACCCTTTGTCGGGCCTTCCTGCAACACTCCCACCTCATTCCATCCAGCTCGGTCAACAATTCAGCCTCTCCCACATCATTGTTGCGCAGTTCTAACAAATAATCAGATTCACCAGAGAGATTGAAACCGAGATCATTTGTTTATTCATGCCAGGGAGTTTAGCAATCTTTTCCTCAAAACTCTTGGATGTACATTTCAGTGGGATTGGCCACTATTAAATGGATCCGGTGCTCATTAATTAGTTAAATAACTCGCTTATTCACCGTCGTGACATTCCTCTACTTTGATGACAATTAACTTTGGAATCAAACCACACTTGCAGAACAAAAGTGGCCAAACTAGTTTTACCGGATTGAATATTCACATCATCCGACTACACAATAGAGGTAGTGATTACACAGAACACACCCAATAAGCTCAAAGTTCTGTGTGGGTGTCCCTGTTGACATCAAAGTTCAGATCATAAAGCCACTGTTGCCAGCTACAGATCCTCCCGTGGCTATTGGGTCCTTAAACAATTTGCGGGCCAGTGTCAAATTCCCTTTTGAGCTGGGCACGGTGGCGCAGTGGTTAGCACTGCTGCCTTATGGCGCCAAGGTCCCAGGTTCGATCCCGGCTCTGGGTCAGTCTGTGTGGAGTTTGCACATTCTCAGTGTCTGTGGGGGTTTCGCCCCCACAACCCAAAGATGTGCAGGCTAGGTGGATTGGCCATGCTAAATTGCCCCTTAATTAGGAAAAATGTATTGGGTACTCTAAATTATAAATGGTCAAATTCATTGCGATATTGGATTGGGTTAATGCAGACTCATCACTTCCCAACGTCACTCCGCTCTGGGAATAGGATAGAGGTGGAGGCGAGTAGGACAAGTTAAGATGCCGCAGCCTGGTGACAAACTCTGGAAGGATTGGCATCCATTCAAATGGATGGTTCTTTGGAGCCAGCAGCAAATTCTTGCCAGGGGTTTGCCGGTCCGCTGGCTATTGGTACATCGCACCAGACTGTCAGAACACTACAAACATCAGGATGTGGACCAGACCGGATATCTCATTCCCAATGACATCATGCCTCAGGAGCACTGACATTGGAGTCACATTCGAACTCCTGCAAATCACTCAAATCACTCCATGTTTAACAATCAATCATTCCTTCAGCTGGGGTTATTCAGCAGTTAGCACTGCTGCCTCACAGCACCAGGGACGTGGGGTGGCACGGTGACAGTGGTTAGCACTGCTGCCTCACAGCGCCAGGGACCCGGGGTGGCACAGTGACAGTGGTTAGCACTGCTGCCTCACAGCGCCAGGGACCTGGGGTGGCACAGTGACAGTGGTTAGCACTGCTGCCTCACAGCGCCAGGGACCCGGGGTGGCACAGTGACAGTGGTTAGCACTGCTGCCTCCCAGCACCAGGGACCCAGGGTGGCACAGACAGTGGTTAGCACTACTGCCTCAGCGCCAGGGACCCAGGGTGGCACGGTGACACAGCAGTTAGCACTGCTGCCTCACAGTTCCCGGGACCCAGGGTGGCACGGTAGCACAGTGGTTAGCACTGGTGCATCACAGCACCAGGGAGCCAGGTTCAATTCCCCTCTGGGTCACTGTCTGTGTGGAGTCTGCACGTTCTCTCCGTGTCTGTGTGGGTTTCCTCCGGGTGCTCCGGTTTCCTCCCACAGTCCAAAGATGTGCAGGTTAGACGGGGTTACAGGGATAGGGTGGTGGGAGAGTGGGCCTGGGTAGGGTGCTCTTTCAGAGGCTCGATGTGGGAACGGTTCTAGTAGGAACACCCTTATTCAAAATGTGGAGAAGCCGGCGTTGGACTGGGGTGAGCAGTGAGAAGTCTTACAACACCAGGTTAAAGTCCAACAAGGTTTGTTTGGAATCACTAGCTTTCGGAGCACTGCTCCTTTCACCTGAGCAGTGATTCACCTGAGGAAGGAGCGGTGCTCCAAAAGCTAGTGATTCGTAACAAACCTGTTGGACTTTAACCTGATGTTGTAAGACTTCTTACTTATTCAAAAAGTAAGAGAGGCAGAAGGTAGGAAACTATAGACCGGTTCGGTTAACATTAGTCTTTGGGAAATTGTTAGAATCCATTATTAAAGTAAGTAATAACTAACATGACATTTGCAAAGTCAAAACGCAGTCCATCAGAGACTGCATGGTTTTATGTAGGGTAAATCATGTTTGACTGGTTTGCTAGAGTTCTTCAAAGATGTAACAAGCAAGGGCAGCACGGTGGCGCAGTGGGTTAGCCCTGCTGCCTCCCGGCGCCGAGGTCCCAGGTTCGATCCCGGCCCTGGGTCACTGTCCGTGTGGAGTTTGCACATTCTCCCCGTGTCTGCTTGGGTTTCGCCCCCACAACCCAAAGATGTGCAGGGTAGGTGGATTGGCCGCGCTACATTGCCCCTTAATTGGACAAACTGAATTGGGTACTCTAAATTTATTCTTTTTAAAAAGATGTAACAAGCTGGATAATGGGGATGCTGTAGATGCAGTATATCTCGACTTCCAGAAGGCATTTGATAAGGTGCCGCACAAAAGGTTAATACACAAGGTTAGATCACATGGGGGTGGGGGTTATTGATTAGCTGTTTGATAGGAGACTGGCTGACAGACAGAAGACAGTCGGGATAAATGGGTCTTTGTCTGCAAGGCAAGATGTAACTAGCGGGGTACCACAAACTATTTACAATCTATAAAAACTGCAAATGTCAGCACAGTCCCAGGTGACCAGAGGCTGCCTTCCCCTTTAAGGGGGAGAGCTGACTGGCGGTGATTTAACCCGAGGGTCACCACACCTCAGGCGAGGGGAAAAGTTGAGGGCGGGGCTTTCACCTCAGCCGGTACGGTGAATTGAAGCCGCACTGCTGGCCTCGCTCTACATCACAAACCAGCCGTACAACCAGCTGAGCTAAGCCGGCCCCGGTTTACAATCGAGATCGAGGACTTGGACTCAGGGATAGAAGGTACGAGCGCCAAATTTGTGGATGGCACCAAAATATGTGGGATAGTAAGTGGTGGATAGCAAGTTGCAATGAGGAAATAAAAAGTTTACAACTAGATAGAGATGGGTTAGTTGAATGGGCCAAATTTGGCAGATGGAGTTTAATGTGGACAATTGTGAGGTTAGTCAGAAAAATAGAAAGGCAAATTCTCATCTAAATTGAGAGAAACTTGTGCTTCTGTGCAGAGGGATGTACTTGTGCATGAATCACAAAGTTAGTATGCAGGTGCAGCAGGTAGTAAGGATGGCAAATTGAATCTTGGAATTTACGGCTAAAGGAGTAGAGTATAAAAGTAGGGATATGTTGCTCTAACTGTACAATGCATTGGGGAGACCGCTCCGCACCTGGAGGACTGTGCACAATTTGTCCCCTTATTTGAGAAAGGATGTAGTTGAATTAGAGGCAGTACAGAGGAGGTTCACTAGATTGATTTCAGAGATTGAGGAGTTCGTCTTTTGAAGAGCGATCGAACAGTTTCGGACTGCACTCTCTCGAGTTTAGAAGAATAAGGGGAGATCTAATGGAGGTTTACAAGATGATAAAAGGTGGAGTAGATGCTTCCTCTTGTGGGGTAATCCAGAATAACAGGCAATAGTTTTAGGATGGGGGAGTGGGTAGCAGATTTAAAACAGGGTTGAGGAGAAATTACTTTTCTCAAAGATTGAATCCGTGGAATTCGTTACCCCAGACTGCAGTGGATGTTGGGTCATTGAGTAAATTAGAGGAGGAGATAGACAGATTTTTTAATTAGCAAGGGGGGTTTGAAGGGTTATGGAGAACGAGCAGGAAAGTGGAGTAGAGACCGAGAGGAGATCAGCCATGATCGACTGGCAGAGCTCGCTTGAGGGGCCGAATTGCCAACTCCTGCTCCACGTTGTCATGTTCTGAAATTCAGCCCGGGCTGTGCAGCCCCTGGGATGCATGTTCCAAAAGGTGCTTGGTAAAATCAAGTTGTTGTTATCATGCTAGGTTTTCAGTATGCCTAAAAGGTCATTTGAAATTCTACGTAAACGCAAATAAAGCCAGGGGTATGTCAAAAATCCAAATCGAATTAATATTACTGACATTAAATCATCTACCACACAGTTCAAACCTTACAACAACCACACCAAACTCCTTGAATCAATGTTTTGTTTTGTACTTTACTATAAATTTGGAGTATCCAATTATTTTTTCCAATTAAGGGGCAATGTAGCGCGGCCAATCCACCTACCCTGCACATCTTTGGGATGTGGGAGTGAGACCTATGCAGACATGGGGAGAATGTGCAAACTCCACACGGACAGTGACCCGGGGCCGGGATTCGAACCCGGGTCCTCGGCGCCGTAAGGCAGCAGTGCTAACCACTGCGCCAATGTGCCGCCTCTCCTTGAATGAAATTTGATGACCAACTGGTTGAGCAGAACTCCTCGGAGTGGAATCTGCCGCCCACACGAACATGTGACGGACGTCTGACACTTGCATAATCCTCTGAGCAAGTCAAGACAGGCAGTAATTACTGGTTTGCCATTGGTGCGCACATTCCAAGGACAAATATTTTCCAGAAGGACACCTATGAAGTAATGGTTCACCAGACCAATTGCTGTGGCAGGATTGTCGAATGAGGAGAGATTGGTTAGACTGGGCCTCCATTTTCACTGGAGTTAGAATAATGAAGGGGGGTGGGGGAGCCAATTGAAATGTATAACGACAGAGTTAAAGGGCGGCGCAGTGGTTAGCACTGCTGCCTCACGCCGCCGAGGACCCGGGTTTGATCCCGGCCCCGGTCACAGCCCGTGTGGAGTTTGCACATTCTCCCAGTGTCATCATAGATATCGTAGAATTTACAGTGAGGCCATTCAGCCCATCGGGTCTGCACTGGCCCTTGGAAAGAGCACCTCGGCGCCGGAGCGAGGCAAGCTGTGCCCTGCATACACTAATTCTATCTCTTGTTCCATCCTTCTAACTCTTTAACAATGTTCTAATTCAATTACTTTCTCTACACCTTGCTATAACTGTAACATTATATTCTGCAGTCTCTCCTTCTTCCCTATGAATGGTATGCATTAAAAAAAATTTTTTTTAATATGTTTATTCAAAGTTTTTCCAACAAAAATTTTCAACCAACCAATTAAACCCCCCCCCGGAACAGAAAAGAAAGAGGAGAACAGAACAGAACCATATCAATCAAACATACAGAACTTATACAATGGGGTTTCCTCCCGCACATATGCTTTTTTTTTTTTTAATACAAGTACCCCTAGGAAAATCCCCTCCCCCCGCCCACCCAGAGTCATGTACCTCGTCGGAGAGAGCGGCAGCGGTGCCGTCACCAGCGCCCTCAGGCTCGTTCCTTTGCAGGACGCCATCTCCAATCTCTTCCATGCCACCCCCTCTCCCTCTATTACCCACTTACGGATCATCGCCACGTTGGCTGCCCAATAATAGCCACCCAGATTCGGCAACGCCAGCCCTCCTCTGTCCCTACTACACTCCAGAAACTCCCTCCTTACCCTCGGGGTCTTGTTTGCCCACACAAAACCCATGATGCTCCTACCTACCCGCTTAAAAAAGGCCTTGGCAATCATAATAGGAAGGCACAGGAACACAAAAAGAAACCTCGGGAGGACCATCATTTTAATCGACTGTACCCTGCCCGCTAGAGAGAGTGGCAATACATCCCATCTTTTGACGTCCTCCTCCATCTGCTCCACCAGCTGCGTCCGGTATGCATTGTTTGTGCAACATGCAAGAACAACTGTATACTAATACATGTGACAATAATAAATCCAATCAAACCTACCCACCCCACACCTCCACGCTATCCCCGTAACCCAGCAACCCCACCCAACGCAACCCTTTTGGACACTAAGGGCAATTTAGCATGGCCAATCCACCTAACCTGCACATCTTCGGACTGTGGGAGGAAACCCACGCAGACACGGAGAACATGCAGGCTCCGCACAATGAGCCAAGCCGGGAATCGAACTTGGGACCCTGGACTGTGAGGCAACTGTGCTACCATGCTGCACATGTCTGCGTGGGTTTCACCCCCACAACCTGAAGATGTGCAGGGTAGGTGGATTGGCCACGCTAAATTGCTCCTTATTTGGGAAAAAAAGGAATTGGGTACTCTAAACTTTTTTTTTTTTTAAAAAGAAAAACAGTGCCGGACTGACTGGATACGGGGGGGGGGGGGGGGGGGGATTAAGACTGAAATGAGGAGAAACCCCTTCACTCAGGGTGGTGAACCTGTGGAATTCGGAATCATAGAATCCCTACAGTGCAGAAGGAGGCCATTCGACCCATCGAGTCTGCACCAGCCCTTGGAACGAGCGCCCTATGTAAACCCAAATCCCCACCTATCCCCATAACCCCACCTAACTTTTTGGGACACCCAAGGACAATTTATCATGGCCAATCCACCTAACCTGCACGTCTTTGGACTGTGGGAGGAAACCGGAGCACCCGGAGGAAACCCACGCAGACACGGGGAGGACGTGCAGACTCCGCACAGACAGTGGCCCGAGGCAGGAATCGAACCTGGGACCCTGGAGCCGTGAGGCAACAGTGCAGAGTTCTAGATCTAAAGGTATTCAGGGCATAGGAGAGCACCGGAGTATATTTCTAACAG
The DNA here is from genome assembly GCF_047496885.1 of Scyliorhinus torazame. Taxonomy (NCBI): domain Eukaryota; kingdom Metazoa; phylum Chordata; class Chondrichthyes; order Carcharhiniformes; family Scyliorhinidae; genus Scyliorhinus; species Scyliorhinus torazame. The sequence goes on along the minus strand of NC_092731.1, from coordinate 7,373,798 downwards.
ATTTGGATGATCATGTTAAATGGCAGAGCAGACCCGAAGGACCTCCTCCTGTGCCTATTTTCTTTGTTGTGAAAGGTGCTATACAAATTCACGTCTTTAATAGTTAAATAAATAGGTTTAATAAACCTGTTCAGTAACCCCCAAATTTACAACTGGGGAGGGCAAGTTAAGAAGAATAAGAATTTGGTAGATCGGAGCAAAATCATTTTGTTTTTTGGGAAAGAAGAATAGGCCCAGAAATACCCTCAAAAGGAATTAAATCAGGAAATGTATTTTTTTTTTTGTTACACACAAGAGATAGAGAATCTCGAACTCAATGAAGGATTCTGAACAATTCCGGCACTGGAGGTTAATGGAACGAAAAGGAATATTGGGGCCAAAAGCAGGTGAACGGCTCTAACAGATAGGCAGAACTGAATATAGCCTTTGTTTTAAAGTATACAAGCTTTACTGTTTGATTCTGGATGTGTACAGTCAACATTTCCCCTCCCAGTTATTGCCTCACACAACACCTTCGCACCAGAAATCCTACCCTGTCCCCAAGCACTGAACCTTCCATCTACACCACACAGACCACCCCCCTCCTTCACCAACGCCATTTTCCTCATTCGCAGGTATTTTTGAGAAAGAGAGAGAGAGAGAGAGAGAGACACGCAGGTATTTTTGAGAGAGAGAGACAAGAGACACGCAGGTATTTTTGAGAGAGAGAGGGGAAATTAAGAAACAAAGCCCACGGCTCAGTTTAGATTCAGGCTAGAGTCTGTAACCCGAATAGCAGCAATAAATATTTCCACACGCATTCTCCCAGGTTTAAACCTTCTTCAATAAAACTTACTGGAGTGGTTCCAACTCCAAAATCACCTGGTGAACCTTGGGAGGTGTTATATTAAAACATTTTATATTAATTATTAAACTATAGCACCAATTACAGTTCAACCTAACACACAGTTAGAGCTCACATCAAACTTTGCTCATCTGTACGAAGAGAATTCGGAAAATAAGTGCCCTTTGTTTGGGATTGTTGTTACTCTTCCTCCCCCCCGCCCTGTGGGAACTGGCTCTATCTGGGGCAGGGGGAAAGAAAGAAATTGGGGGGAAAAGAGAGGCAGCACAGTGGTTAGCTCTGCTGCCTCAGGAACCCAGGCTCGATTCCCGGCTTGGGTCACTGTCTGTGCGGAGTCTGCACGTCCTCCCCGTGTGTGTGTGGGTTTCCTCCGGGTGCTCCGGTTTCCTCCCACAGTCCACAAGATGTGCAGGTGAAGTGGATCGGCCATGGTAGATTGCCCCTTTAGGTGTCCAAAAAGGGTTAGGTGGGGTTACGGGGGATAGGGCCCCCAAGGTAGGGCGTCCTTTCATTGGGTCGGTGCAGACGCGGTGGACCTCCTCCTGCACTTTGGGATTCTATGAATAGGGTCTAGCGTGGAGAGGACATTGGATCGGGGGAAGAGAAGCTCAGTTACATCTCTGAAGAATTCACTGTTTCGGTCACCACAGAAGGTGCCGAACCGGAGCTCCCCCCTCCCCCAGACACACACACACATTCCCAGCTGTTATCTTTATCAATACAAAACACAATGGCACTGACCTTTTGGGGGGGCGAAGGGGTCGGTGCTCCTGGGGATGGGGACAAAGCGGCTGTTGGTCTGGTAGCCCGGCCGCGGGGTGAAGGTGCAGACAGTCTGCTGGCTGGACAGACAGTTGACCAGGAAGCAGGTGAACTCTGCCCCTGCCGCTCCTTCCTCCAGCAGCGCCAGGTCACAACCCTGGGTATCACAGCACTGCTGCAGGCAGGGGAGAGAGCTATTCACCAGGCTGACCGCCAGCAGCCTGGCTCCGTCCCCGAAGCTCCGGCCGTGCAGCGAGAGGTCCTTGGAGAGGTTGTAGGAAGCGACGCAGCTGTGCAGCGAGGTGTCGGAGCTGGCTGGAGCCGGGAACAGGAGAGCCAGCAGGGGCCAGAGGGACCAACTCTGCGCCATTCCCCACAGCAACAAAACACCCCCCAAATCCGGAGTGAAACTGACCAACTCTCCTCTTCCAAACTGACCCAGAAACTGACCAACCCTCACTCCAAAACTGACCCAGGAACTGACCAACTCTCCTCTTCCAAACTGACCCAGAAACTGACCAACTCTCACTCCAAAACTGACCCAGAAATGGGTCGACTTTGAGCAGTGTTTCCGGAAACCCGCAGTAAATTTACCACCTGCAGGCCGGCACACCTTTGTCCCAAGTGAACTTGCAGACAGCTTTCAGCTCAAACTTTATATCTTCCACTTCCCTGTAGCTGACGTCAGCGACAGGAGCCAACAGGAAGCCCGGAATTAATTGGCCCCAACTTTTAATTATTCATCAACTTCCATCTCACTCGGCTCCTCCAACATAATATAGTTTGGTTTAAAGAAAAATTGGGGGGTGGGGGGAGGACACCCAGAGTTAATTATTTTAATTATTATCTCTTTACATCACAATGAGGAACTGTGAGAATTTGTAAACCCCCCCCCCCCTCACCTCACTCACACACACATCACCCCTTCAACATTTGAATAACATTTGGAAAATAGCATTTCCAATCGCCAAACCAGTTGTTCAAATCCCAGTGGGAGATAAGTTATTAATCTCCTGGTTTTAAAGGATGCTCCACTCATTAATGAGTTTATTAATTCGAGTTTCCCCCTCCCACTCCTCCCCCACAAACACACAGGGAGGGAGCTGACCCCTGTTATCGAGACATTTCACAGTTATTTCAAAATATGCTTTTGTAAAGATGAAGTCACTATAGAATTAATTAAAGACCTCACCCCCAGGAGTTTTCCTTTTCCAGAATGATGTCTGGAAGTGATGAGTTAGTTAGTTTGATGGCATGCTCTTTTCCAATGAACTTTATTTGCATAATTATTCATGTCTAATTTCCCAGTTGAGCAATGTACCCTTTCCAGTTCCAAATCAGCCTTTGATGTATTTAAGAGCTTATCACCTGATTTTTCATGAGGACTGCACAAGTCCCAGCGCTGTTTGACACACTATGGACCAGTTGAACCAGGAACATTCCTTGTCACAATGGGCGTCTCGGCACTCTACACCAGCATCCCCCATGACGACGGCATTGCTGCAACAGCCTCAGTACTCAACACCGACAACTGCCAATCTCCAGACGCAATTCTGCAACTCATCCTCTTCATTCTGGATCACAACGTCTTCACCTTCGACAACAAGTTCTTCATCCAGACGCACGGAACAGCCATGGGGACCAAATTCGCACCCCAATACGCCAACATCTTCATGCACAAGTTTGAACAAGATCACTCTTGAAGGGCCTTCAACCGATGTTATACACCAGATACATCGATGACATTTTTTTCCTTTGGACCCACGGTGAAGAATCACTGAAATGACTACACGATGACATCAATAAGTTCCACCCCACCATCAGACTCACCATGGACTACTCTCCAATATCAGTTGCATTCTTGGACACACTCGTCTCCATCAAGGACGGTCACCTCAGCACTTCGCTTTACCGCAAACCCACGGATAACCTCATGATGCTCCACTTCTCCAGCTTCCACCCTAAACACATTAAAGAAGCCATCCCCTATGGACAAGCGCTCCGTATACACAGGATCTGCTCAGACGAGGAGGAGTGTAACAGACATCTACAGACGTTGAAAGATGCCCTCGTACGAACGGGATATGGCACTCGACTCATCGATCGACAGTTCCAACGCGCCACAGCAAAAAACCGCACCGACCTCCTCAGAAGACAAACATGGGACACAACCGACAGAATACCCTTCGTCGTCCAGTACTTTCCCGGAGCGTAGAAACTACAACATCTTCTTCACAGCCTTCAACACGTCATCGATGAAGATGGACATCTTGCCAAGGTCATCCCCACACTCCCACTACTTGCCTTCAAACAACCGCGCAACCTCAAACAAACCATTGTTTGCAGCAAACTACCCAGCCTTCAGAACAGTGACCACGACACCACACAACCCTACCATGGCAATCTCTGCAAGACATGCCAGATCATCGACATGGATACCACCATGACACGTGAGAACACCACCCACCAGGTACGCGGTACATACTCGTGCGACTCGGCCAACGTTGTCTACCTCATACGCTGCAGGAAAGGATGTCCCGAAGCGTGGTACATTGGCGAGACCATGCAGATGCTGCGACAACGAATGAACGGACATCGCGCGACAATCACCAGGCAGGAATGTTCCCTTCCAGTCGGGGAACACTTCAGCAGTCAAGGGCATTCAGCCTCTGATCTCCGGGTAAGCGTTCTCCAAGGCGGCCTTCAGGACGCGCGACAACGCAGAATCGCCGAGCAGAAGCTTATAGCCAAGTTCCGCACACATGAGTGCGGCCTCAACCGGGACCTGGGATTCATGTCACATTACATTCATCCCCCACCATCTGGCCTGCGAAATCCTACCAACTGTCCTGGCTTGACACAATTCACACCTCTTTAACCTGGGGTTACCCCATCTCTGGATCTGTAAAGATTTAATCACCTGCTAATGCTCGCATTCCAAGCATTGTCTGGCATCTTTGAATCTGTCTATATATATGTTTCTGGAACATACCTCTTCATTCACCTGAGGAAGGAGCAGCGCTCCGAAAGCTAGTGACATCGAAACAAACCTGTTGGACTTTAACCTGGTGTTGTAAGACTTCTTACTGTGCTCACCCCAGTCCAACGCCGGCATCTCCACATCATGACACACTATCAGACAACATTCCCGACTACACCCTACCCCTCCCACACATGAGTTTAAACTAGTATGGCAGGGGGGTGGGAACGGGAGCAATAGGTCAGAAGGTGAAAGCATTGAGGGAGAACTAGGGAATAGGGACAGTGTGGCTCTGAGGCAGAGCAGACAGGGAGAAGTTGGTGAACACAGCGGGTCTGGCCGCCTGAAGTACATATGTTTTAATGCAAGAAGTATTATGGGTAAGGCAGATGAACTTAGAGCTTGGATTAGTACTTGGAACTATGATGTTGTTGCCATTACAGAGACTTGGTTGAGGGAAGGGCAGGATTGGCATCTAAACGCTCCAGGATTTAGATGTTTCAGGCGGGATAGAGGAGGATGTAAAAGGGGAGGCGGAGTTGTGCTACTGGTTAGGGAGAATATCACAGCTGTACTACGGGAGGACACCTCAGAGGGCAGTGAGGCTATATGGGTAGAGATCAGGAATAAGAAGGGTGCAGTCACAATGTTGGGGGTTTACTACAGGCCTCCAAACAGCCAGCGGGAGATAGAGGAGCAGATAGGTAGACAGATTTTGGAAAAGAGTAAAAACAACAGGGTTGTTGTGATGGGAGACTTCAACTTCCCCAATATTGACTGGGACTCACTTAGTGCCAGGGGCTTAGACAGGGCAGAGTCTGTAAGGAGCATTCAGGAGGGCTTCTTAAAACAATATGTAGACAGTCCAACTAGGGAAGGGGCTGTACTAGACCTGGTATTGGGGAATGAGCCCGGCCAGGTGGTAGAAGTTTCAGTAGGGGAGCATTTTGGGAACAGTGACCACAATTAAGTAAGTTTTAAAGTGCTGGTGGACAAGGATAAGAGTGGTCCTAGGGTGAATGTGCTAAATTGGGGGAAGGCTAATTATAATAATATTAGGCGGGAACTGAAGAACCTAGATTGGGGGCGGATGGTTTTAAAAAAAAAAAAAATTTTTATTAAAGCTTTTCATAAAATATCAATAACAAAATGAGAAAGAAAAAAGAACCCAACAGGGTTAAGTACAAAACACAATCGAAAAAAGCAACCCCCCAAACCCCTCCCCCCGTACCTAAATAATAAATTAACATTAACACCCCGACTTAAGACAACAGGTGTATACATCCCCTCAGACCCTCCATGTAAATAACATAAACAAAAATAAAGTAAACCTCCCCCCCCCCCCGAGCTGCTGCTGCCATTGACCAATGTCTATCGTTCTGCCAGAAAGTCTAAGAACGGTTGCCACCGCCTAAAGAACCCTTGTACCGACCCTCTCAAGGCAAATTTCACCCTCTCCAATTTAATGAACCCTGCCGTATCGCTGATCCAGGATTCCACGCTTGGGGGCCTCGCATCTTTCCACTGAAGGAGAATCCTCCGCCGGGCTACCAGGGACGCAAAGGCCAGAATTCCGGCCTCTTTCGCCTCCTGCACTCCCGGCTCCTCTGCCACCCCAAATATTGCGAGCCCCCAGCCCGGTCTGACCCTGGATCCTACCACCCTCGACATCGTCCTCGCTATGCCCTTCCAAAATTCCTCCAGCGCTGGGTATGCCCAGAACATATGGGTGTGATTTGCTGGGCTCCCTGAGCACCTAACACACCTGTCCTCACCCCCAAAGAACCGGCTCATCCTTGTCCCGGTCATGTGTGCCCTGTGCAGCACCTTAAACTGTATGAGGCTGAGCCTCGCGCATGAAGAGGAAGAGTTCACCCTCCCTAGGGCATCTGCCCACGTCCCCTCTTCGATCTCCTCTCCCAACTCCTCCTCCCACTTACCTTTCAACTCCACCACCGAGGCCTCCTCCTCCTGCATCACCTGGTAAGTTTCCGAGATCTTCCCCAATCCCACCCACCCCCCCGAGAGCACCCTGTCCTGTACTGTGTGTGGCAGTAGCCGTGGGAATTCCACCACCTGCAGTCTGGCAAACGCCCTTACCTGTAAGTACCTGAAGGTGTTCCCCGGGGGGGAGCCCGTACTTCTCCTCCAGCTCACCCAAGCTCGCGAACTTCCCGTCCATAAACAGGTCCCCTAACTTTCGTATCCGTGCCCTGTGCCACCCCGAAAACCCTCCACCTGTTCTTCCTGGGGCGAACCGGTGGTTCCCCCGTAATGGGGTCCACTCCGAGGCCCCCACTTCCCCCCTGTGCCGCCTCCACTGTCCTTAAATTTTGAGGGCCGCCACCACCACCGGGCTCGTGGTATACCTCCTTGGAGGGAGTGGCAGCGGCGCCGTTGCCAGCGCTCCCAGACTCGTACCCACACAGGACGCCGTCTCCAGCCTCTTCCATGCAGCCCCCTCCCCCTCCATCACCCACTTGCGCACCATTGTCGCATTGGCGGCCCAGTAGTACCCACAGAGGTTGGGCAACGCCAGTCCCCCCCTCTCTCTACTCCGCTCCAGGAACACCCTTCTCACCCTCGGAGTCCGTCGCGCCCACACAAACCCCATTATACTCCTGTTAACCCGCCTGAAAAAAGCCTTCGGGATAAACACGTGGAGGCACTGGAACAGGAACAAAATCCTTGGGAGCACCGTCATTTTGATTGACTGCACCCTACCCGCCAGGGACAGCTGCAACGCGTCCCACCTCTTGAACTCCTCCTCCATTTGCTCCACCAGCCTTGTAAAGTTAAGCCTATGCAGGGCCCCCCAGCTCCTGGCCACCTGGACCCCAAATATCTGAAGCTCCTCTCCGCCCTTTTTAATGGGAGCTCGCCAATCCCCCTCTCATAGCTGAACTACGAACAGCTCGCTCTTCCCCATATTGAGCGTGTACCCCGAAAAGTCCCCGAATTCCCTAAGCATCCTCATTACCTCCGGCATTCCTCCCACCGGGTCCGCCACATACAGCAGCAGGTCGTCCGCATAAAGCGACACCCTATGCTCCTCCCCACCACGCACCAACCCCCTCCAGTTCCTTGATTCCCTCAGTGCCATAGCCAGGGGTTCAATCGCCAGTGTGAAGAGCAGGGGGGACAGGGGACACCCCTGTCTCGTCCCTCGGTGCAACCGAAAGTACTCGGACCTCCTCCTATTTGTGGCCACACTCGCCATCAGGACCTCGTACAACAGCCTAACACACCTGACAAACCCCTCCCCAAACCCGAATCTCTTCAGCACCTCCCACAGGTACCCCCACTCTACCCTATCGAAGGCCTTCTCAGCGTCCATCGCCACCACTATCTCTGCCTCCCCCTCCCTCGCCGGCATCATGATAACGTTCAAAAGCCTCCGCACATTCGGGTTCAACTGTCTCCCCTTCACAAACCCCGTCTGGTCTTCATGGATGATCTGCGGCACACAATCCTCAATCCTCGTGGCTAAGACCTTCGCCAGCACCTTGGCATCTACATTTAGCAAGGAAATCGGTCTGTAAGACCCACATTGCAGGGGATCCTTGTCCCGCTTCAGAATCAAGGAGATCAGTGCCCGGGACATCGTCGGGGATAAAGCCCCCCCTCCCTTGCCTCATTAAAGGTCCTAACTAACAGCGGGCCCAACAGGTCCATATATTTTTTATAGAACTCGACCGGGAAACCGTCCGGCCCCGGTGCCTTCCCCGCCTGCATGCTTCCTATCCCTTTGATCAGCTCCTCCAGCCCAATCGGGGCCCCCAGTCCCGCCACCAGTCCCTCTTCCACCTTTGGAAACCTCAATTGGTCCAGGAAACGGCCCATCCCTCCCTCCTCCCGTGGGGGCTCGGATCAGTACAATTCCTCGTAAAAGTCCCTGAAGATCCCATTGATGCCACCCCCACTCCGCACCACGCTCCCTCCCCTGTCCTTAACTCCCCCGATCTCCCTAGCTGCGTCCCGCTTCCGAAGTTGATGTGCCAGCATTCGGCTTGCCTTTTCCCCATACTCGTAGACCGCCCCCTGGGCCTTCCTCCACTTCACCTCCACCTTCCTGGTGGTCACCAGGTCGAATTCGGCCTGGAGGCTGCGCCTCTTCCTCAACAATCAATCCTTCCTCAGGCTCTTCCGCATACCTCCTGTCTACCCTCACCATCTCCCCCACCAGCCTCTCCCTCTCCCCCCCCCCCCGCTCCCTCCGCTCCTTGTGGGCCCTGATGGAGATCAGCTCTCCCCTCACCACAGCCTTCAGTGCCTCCCATACCATCCCCCCTCGGACCTCCCCGTTGTTGTTGGTCTCCAGGTACCTCTCTATACTTCCTCGGACCCGCTCGCTCACCTCCTCGTCCGCCAACAGCCCCACCTCCAAGCGCCACAGCGAGCGCTGGTCCCTCTCCTCCCCCATCCCCAAGTCCACCCAATGCGGGGCGTGGTCCGAAATGGCTATTGCCGAATACTCGGTATCCTCTACTCTTGCTATTAGCGCCCTACTCAAAATGAAAAAGTTGATTCGAGAATAAGCCTTATGGACATGTGAGAAGAATGAAAATTCCCTAGCCCCCGGCCTTGCAAATCTCCAAGGGTCCACCCCTCCCATTTGGTCTATAAATCCCCTCAACACTCCAGCCGCCGCCGGCTTCCTACCCGTCCTAGACCTGGAGCGATCCAGTGCAGGATCCAGCACCGTGTTAAAGTCTCCCCCCATTATCAGGCCCCCCACTTCCAAATCTGGGATCCGACCCAACATACGCCGCATAAAACCCGCATCGTCCCAGTTCGGCGCATACACATTGACCAGTACCACCCTCTCTCCCTGCAACTTACCACTTACCATTATGTACCTACCGCCATTATCTGCCACAATGCTCGATGCCTCGAATGACACCTTCTTTCCCACCAAGATCGCCACCCCTCGATTTTTGGCATCTAGCCCCGAGTGAAACACCCGACCTACCCACCCTTTCCTCAATCTTACCTGGTCTGCCACCTTCAGGTGTGTCTCCTGGAGCATGACCACATCCGCCTTGAGCCCCTACAGGTGCGCGAACACGCGGGCCCGCTTAACCGGCCCATTCAGTCCCCTTACATTTCAGGTTATCAGCCGGATTAGGGGGCTACCCGCCCCCCTACCCCGCCGACTAGCCATGACCCCTCCTCGGCCAGCCACGCGCCCGCACCCCACACCAGGCCCGTTCCCCACAGCGGCATACCCCCGTCTTGACCCACCCCACTCGCTCCAGCTCCTCCTTGATCTTAGCAGCAGCAACTCGATTCCCCCCCCCCCCCCCGGCTAGGACCCATCCTAGCTGGTTTGGGGGCGGATGTTTGAGGGTAAATCAACATCTGACATGTGGGAGGCTTTCAAGTGTCAGTTGAAAGGAATTCAGGACCGGCATGTTCCTGTGAGGAAGAAGGATAAATACGGCAATTTTCGGGAACCTTGGATGACGAGTGATATTGTAGGCCTCGTCAAAAAGGAGGCATTTGTCAGGGCTAAAAGGCTGGGAACAGACGAAGCCTGTGTGGAAAATAGGGAAAGTAGGAAGGAACTTAAGCAAGGAGTCAGGAGGGCTAGAAGGGGTCACGGAAAGTCATTGGCAAATAGGGTTAAGGAAAATCCCAAGGCTTTTTACACATACATAAAAAGCAAGAGGGTAGCCAGGGAAAGGGTTGGCCCACTGAAGGATAGGCAAAGGAATCTATGTGTGGAGCCAGAGGAAATGGGCGAGGTACTAAATGAATACTTTGCATCAGTATTCATCAAAGAGAAGGAATTGGCGGATGTTGAGTCTGGAGAAGGGTGTGTAGATAGCCTGGGTCACATTGAGATCCACAAAGACGAGGTGTTGGGTGTCTTGAAAAATATTAAGGTAGATAAGTCCCCAGGGCCTGATGGGATCTACCCCAGAATATTGAAGGAGGCTAGAGAGGAAATTGCTGAGGCCTTGACAGAAATCTTTGGATCCTCACTGTCTTCAGGTGATGTCCCGGAGGACTGGAGAATAGCCAATGTTGTTCCTCTGTTTAAGAAGGGTAGCAAGGATAATCCAGGGAACTACAGGCCGGTGAGCCTTACGTCAGTGGTAGGGAAATTACTGGAGAGAATTCTTCGAGACAGGATCTTCTCCCATTTGGAAGCAAATGGACGTATTAGTGAGAGGCAGCATGGTTTTGTGAAGGGGAGGTCGTGTCTCACTAACTTGATAGAGTTTTTCGAAGAGGTCACAAAGATGATTGATGCAGGTAGGGCAGTGGATGTTGTCTATATGGACTTCAATAAGGCCTTTGACAAGGTCCCTCATGGTAGACTAGTACAAAAGGTGAATTCACACGGGATCAGGGGTGAACTGGCAAGGTGGATACAGAACTGGCTAGGCCATAGAAGGCAGAGAGTAGCAATGGAAGGGTGCTTTTCTAATTGGAGGGCTGTGACCACTGGTGTTCCACAGGGATCAGTGCTGGGACCTTTGCTGTTTGTAGTATATATAAATGATTTGGAGGAAAATGTAACTGGTCTGATTAGTAAGTTTGCAGACGACACAAAGGTTGGTGGAATTGCGGATAGCGATGAGGACTGTCAGAGGATACAGCAGGATTTAGATTGTTTGGAGACTTGGGCGGAGAGATGGCAGAGGGAGTTAATCCGGACAAATGTGAGGTAATGCATTTTGGAAGGTCTAATGCAGGTAGGGAATATACAGTGAATGATAGAACCCTCAAGAGTATCGACAGGCAGAGAGATCTAGGAGTACAGGTCCACAGGTCACTGAAAGGGGCAACACAGGTGGAGAAGGTAGTCAAGAAGGCATACGGCATGCTTGCCTTCATTGGCCGGGGCATTGAGTATAAGAATTGGCAAGTCATGTTGCAGCTGTATAGAACCTTAGTTAGGCCACACTTGGAGTATAGTGTTCAATTCTGGTCGCCACACTACCAGAAGGATGTGGAGGCTTTAGAGAGGGTGCAGAAGAGATTTACCAGGATGTTGCCTGGTATGGAGGGCATTAGCTATGAGGAGCGGTTGAATAAATTCGGTTTGTTCTCACTGGAACGACGGAGGTTGAGGGGCGACCTGATAGAGGTCTACAAAATTATGAGGGGCATAGACAGAGTGGATAGTCAGATGCTTTTCCCCAGGGTAGAGGGGTCAATTACTAGGGGGCATAGGTTTCAGGTGAGAGGGGCAAGGTTTAGAGTAGATGCCAAGAGAGAATTTCATGAGAGAATATCAAACCAAGCTAGAGTCACAGACAGACTCTCGGTGGTTGTGGCAAGGACTAAACAACATATCGGGCTACAAAGCGAAGCCGAACAGTATCTCTGGCAGCAGCGCACCCCTCCCCGATGAACTCAATGCATTCTATGCTCGGTTCGAGCAGGTAACCAACAATCCGCTGGCGAGTGCCCCAGCAGCCCATGATTCACCCATACCCACCATCACAGCTTCCGAAGTCAAATTGGCCTTCCTGAAAGTGACCCCTCGGAAGGCGACGGGCCCGGACGGGATCCCTGGTCGTGCACTCAGAGCCTGCGCGGACCAACTGGCAGAGGTATTCACGGACATCTTTAACCTGTCCCTACTCCACTCTGAGGTCCCCACCTGCTTCAAGAAGACCACCATCATACCGGTACCAAAGAAGAACCAGGCAACATGCCTCAATGACTACCGACCAGTGGCCCTGACTTCAGTCGTAATGAAGTGCTTCGAGAGGTTGATCATGAAGCGCATCACCTCCATACTCCCAGAACGCCTTGATCCACTGCAATTCGCATACCGCTGCAACCGGTCCACATCAGACACCATTTCCCTGGCCCTACACTCATCCCTAGAGCATCTCGACAACAAGGACTCCTACATCAGACTCCTATTTATTGACTACAGCTCCGCCTTCAACACCATAATCCCAGCCAAGCTCATATCAAAGCTCCAAAACCTAGGACTTGGCTCCCCACTCTGCAACTGGATCCTCGATTTTCTGACCAACAGACCACAATCAGTAAGAATGAACAACAACACCTCCTCCACAATAGTCCTCAACACCGGCGCCCCGCAAGGCTGCGTACTTAGCCCCCTACTCTACTCCCTGTACACACACGACTGCGTGGCAAAACTTGGTTCCAACTCCATCTACAAGTTTGCTGACGATACGACCATAGTGGGCCGGATCTCGAATAACGATGAGTCCGAATACAGGAGGGAGATAGAGTGGTGTTGAGTGGAGTGGTGTAGCGACAACAATCTCTCCCTCAATGCCAGCAAAACTAAAGAGCTGGTAATTGACTTCATGAAGCAAAGTACTGTACACACCCCTGTCAACATCAACGGGGCCGAGGTGGAGATGGTTAGCAGTTTCAAATTCCTAGGGGTGCACATCTCCAAAAATCTGTCCTGGTCCACCCACGTCGACGCTACCACCAAGAAAGCACAACAGCGCCTATTCGTCCTCAGGAAACTAAGGAAATTCGGCATGTCCACATTGACTCTTACCAACTTTTACAGATGCACCATAGAAAGCATCCTATCGGGCTACATCACAGCCTGGTATGGCAACTGCTCGGTCCAGGACAGCAAGAAACTTCAGAGAGTCGTGAACACCGCCCAGTCCATCACACAAACCTGCCTCCCATCCATTGACTCCATCTACACCTCCCGCTGCCTGGGGAAAGCGGGCAGCATAATCAAAGACCCCTCCCACCCGGCTTACTCACTCTTCCAACTTCTTCCATCGGGCAGGAGATACAGAAGTCTGAGAACACGCACGAACAGACTCAAAAACAGCTTCTTCCCCACTGTCACCAGACTCCTAAATGACCCTCTTATGGACTGATTTCATTAACACTACACCCTGTATGCTTCATCCGATGCCAGTGCTTATGTAGTTACATTGCATATGTTGTGTTGCCCTATTATGTATTTTCTTTTATTCCCTTTTCTTCTCATGTACTTAATGATCTGTTGAGCTGCTCGCAGAAAAATACTTTTCACTGTACCTCGGTACACGTGACAATAAACAAATCCAATCCAATCCAATGTACGAGGCAAGTTTTTTAAGCAGAGGGTAGTGGGTGCCTGGAACTCGCTACCGGAGGAGGTGGTGGAAGCAGGGACGATAGTGACATTTAAGGGGCATCTTGACAAATACATGAATAGGATGGGAATAGAGGGATACGGACCCAGGAAGTGTAGAAGATTGTAGTTTAGTCGGGCAGCATGGTCGGCACGGGCTTGGAGGGCCGAAGGGCCTGTTCCTGTGCTGTACATTTCTTTGTTCTTTATTCAATACTCCCCCCCCCCCCGCCCCCCTCCACTACACCCTCCCACCCACTACACCTTTCCCCCTAATTATAACCATCCCCCAATTGGATAACCCACTGACTGCCCACCCTCAAACCCTACCCGACACCCCCAATGACCACCTCCACTGACTACACCTCTCGCTGACCCCCCTCACTGACCCCCTGACCTCCCTCACTGACCCCCCAACCTCCCACACTGACCCGAGCCCAATGACTACCACACCCACCACTGAACAACCCCGTGCTAACCACCCAAACCCCCATGACCCACAGCTCACTGACCCCGCCCCTCTTTCATTTTAGAAAATGTTTTATTGGGGCATTTATAATTTTAACATTTTAAACAGAGAGATCCAACACAGGCAAGAAGCCTGCAATAGCTTCCCCAACTCCCCCATCGCTAAACCCTAACTACCCATACATTAGATTCCCTGCCGTTATACGTCACTTCCATGCCTCCCCTTTCCCCTCCCCGCCCTCCCGTCCCCTGCTGACAGTCAGCTTTCCTTGAAGAAGTCGATGATTGGCTGCTACCTCTGAGCGAACCCCTGTCGTGAACCCCTTAAGGCAAACTTCATTTTCTCTAGCCTAAGAAACTGTGCCATGTCACTGACCCAAACCCCCGACTTTGGAGGCTCCGGGAATTCCCTCCATCCCAGCAAAATCCGTCTCCGGGCCACCAGGGAGGCAAAGACCAAAACGTCGGCCTCTCCCCCCCCCGGGCTCCCAGACCTCCCGACACTCCAAATATTGCCACCTCTGGCCTCGGAGTCACCCTCCCTTCCAGGATCTCTGACATGACATCTCATAATCCCTGCCAAAATCCCTCCGCCTCTGACAGGCCCAAAACATGTACATGGTTCGCAGGACATCCCCCACAGCACCTATACCTGTCCTTCACCTCCTCAAAAACCTACTCATCCGGGTCACAGTCATGTGAGTCCTGGGACCACCTTAAACTGGATCAGGCTGAGCCTGGCACACAACGAGGATGCATTGACTCTCCTCAGGGCCTTCCCCCACAACCCGACTTCCAACACTCCTCGCAGCTCTTGTTCCCACTTCCTGGTCACCTCCCCAATTGGGACCCCTTCCCACCCCATCAGTTCCTTATATATTTCCGAGACCCTCCCCTCCCCAACTCCTGTTTTAGACCTCACCTTATCCTGTAGTCCCCTTAGTGGGAGGCGAGCGAAGGTCGGGACCTGCCTCGACCAAAATCACTGCGAGCACCAGAACCCTTTCCCACCCGACAACTCTAATTCCTCCTCCAGCTCCTCCAGGCTCGGGAAGCCCACCTCAATGAAGAGGTCCCCAAATCGCTCAATCCCTGCCCCCTGCCACCTCCTGAAGCCCCCGTCCAGCCCCCCACCCCCCGAAACGATCCGGTGGTTATCACAGATTGGTGACCACACCAACGCGTGGCCCCTCCCCTCTGAGTACGCTCCCAACCGTGAGTTCCTTTGATGCGAAGCGTGCTCCCCGTAAGGACGCTGGACCCTGATTCCAATAGAAACATTCAAAAGGGCAATTGCTTGAAGAAGCAGAAAATACATTTCAAGACCAATGGCAAAGGCAGTGGAACCAATTGGAAAACTCTATTAGACAGCATGGGAGAGATGGGCTGAATGGTCTCATTGTCTGCTGTAAAGGAATCTATGACCCATGTCAATGCCACGGATATCTCACTTTGTCACAACTCCGCAAGCTATCTGAAGAACGTTGTGATGAATTGGTTTAAAATGAGGCAGCTCTTGTTCTTCACCTGTACAGGACCAATTCCCCACAGTGCATGTATGTGACTCTCAATAGACTCCAACGCATGAGGCTTAAGAAATTATTTACGGGATGTGGGCGTCGCCGGCCAGCCCAGCATTTATTGCCCATCCCTAGTTGCCCTTCAGAAGGTGGCAGTGAGCTGCCTTCTTGAACCACTGCCATCCTTGAGGTGTAGGTACACCCACTGCGCTGTTAGGGAGGGTGTTCCAGGATGTCGCCCCAGCGACAGTGAAGGAACGGTGATATATTTCCCAGTCGGGGTGGTGAGTGACTCGGAGGGGAACCTCCAGGTGGTGGGGTTCCCAGGTATCAGCTGCTCTTGTCCTTCTAGATGGTCGTGGTCGTGGGTTTGGAAGGTGCTGCCTAAGGAACCTTGGTGAGTTCCTGCAGTGCATCTTGTAGATGGTACACACGGCTGCTACTGTGCGTCGGTGGTGGAGGGAGTGAATGTTTGTGGAAGGGGGAGCAATCAATGGGGCTGCTTTGTCCTGGATGGTGTCGAGCTTCTTGAGTGTTGTTGGAGCTGCGCTCATCCAGGCAAGTGGAGAGTATTCCATCACACTCCTTGTGCCTTGTAGATGGTGGACAGGCTTTGGAGGGTCAGGAGGTGAGTTACTCTCTGTAGGATTCCCAGCCTCTGACCTGCCCTGGTAGCCACAGTATTAATGTGGCTGGGTCCAGTTCAGCTTCTGATCAATGGTAACCCCCAGGATGTTGATTGTGGAGATTCAGCGATGGTAATGTCATTGAATGTCAAGGGGCGGTGGATAGATTCTCTTTTGTTGGAGATGGTCATTGCCTGACATTTGTGTTGTGAATGTAACTTGCCACTTGCCAGCCCTGCCTGGATATTGTCCGGTTCAGTATCTGAGCTAATGAAGCTGAACATTGTGCAATTAAGAGCGAACATCCACTTCTGACATTCCGATGAGATAGCTGTTGAGGACGTTCATTGAGCCAGGATCAGTGGACAGTGCACACACACATGTACACACCACGCACACCACATGCACACATACAAACACACTCACTTTCACACACACACTCTCATACACACAATCTCACACTCACTCTGACACACACTCAAACACACACGCTCACACACAATCTCACACACTGACACACACTCACACTCACACACACACACTCTGACACACACACAATCTCAAACACACACGCTCACACACAATCTCACACACTGACACACACTCACTCTCACACTCACACACACAATCTCACACACACACTCTCAAACACACACACACTCACACACAATCTCACACACACGCTCTCACACACAATCTCACACACACATACACACCATACCCATACCACACACACTACGTACATGCACACTCACAGACACTCACTCTCAAACACACTCTCACACACACTCACAACCTCACACACACACACTCTCACACGCTCTCACACACACTCATCGCCAAGTCAGTACATCATGAGTTTAAACTGGAGATTTAAGTTGAAAGCTGTGAGAATTTCCAGCATTTTCTGTTTCCTGCGGCACAGTGGTTAGCACTGTTGCTTCACAGCTCCAGGGTCCCAGGTTCAATTCCGGCCTCGGGTCACTGTCTGTGCGGAGTCTGCACGTTCTCCCCGTGTCTGCGTGGGTTTCCTCCCACAGTCCGAAGACGTGCTGTTAGGTAGGGTTATGGGGATAGGGCGAGGAGTGGGCCTGGATAGGGTTCTCTTTCGGAGGGACGATGCAGACTCCATGGGCCGAATGGCATCCTTTGCACTGTAGGGATTGCAAGGATTCGCAGCATTTTGGATCTGCACTATTTTAATACTTTCATTGTATATAAAAATATTTACGTGTTACAGCCGTGTTCAATGCATCATAATAATCAGGTATTAAACTAATTGCAGGAAGTTCTCATGCGGGAATGTTGATAACCAGGGATACGGATCAGAAGTCGGGGTAGAAGATTGTTACACAGGGAGTTCCTGTGACCCGAAAGAGGGAGATTAAAGCTGATCTTTCAAAGGAGGAATTGGATAAGTATTGGCGGGGGGGTGGGGGGGGAGTTTCAAGGTCGTGGAGAAAGAGCGGATGTGGGGAGTGGGCTCGATTTTGGTGGTTGTCCCAAAGAGCTGGCGGGAATGGGGTGGGATTCCTGTCCTGTCCTGTCCTGTTGAATTGGAAGCGGCAGTTCCTGGTTGCTGCCAGCAGAGGGAGGCAGAGACTGGGTTCAGGGCCAGGAGGTTGGGTGCCTGGTCTTGCTTTGGCGCTGATTGGTGGAATTGACCGCTACCCACCCCCCCCCCCCCCCAGTGACCATCATCCCCTTTGAAAAGGACATGAGGACATGTTGATGGGATAATTCATAGAGTTTTACAGCAGAGAAAGAGACCTTTCGGCCCATCCTGTGCCGGCCATACTAAGCCCATTTTTCAGCACTTGGTCTTGTATGCTGTGGCGTTTCAAGTGTTCATCTAAATACTTCTTAAATGTGGAGGGTTCCCGCCTCTACCACCCCTTCAGCGAGTTGCAGACTCCCAGCACCCTCTTTCCTCCAATCCCCTCAAAATATCCTGCCCCTGACCTTAGATCTATTCCCCCTGATCCCGCTGCTGAGGAGAAAGGTTCCTCACTATCAACCCTGACCATGTCCCTCGCAATAACCTAGCTCAGGCACCCCCCCCCCCACCCCTCCTTTCCCTGTACCCCACCCTATCCAGACTCTCCTCAATGCCGAAATGCTCCATTTCAGGCAACATCCTGGTGAATCTCCTCTGCAACCTGTCTCGTGGCCGGAGAATTCACTGTGCCACAGTGGTTGGCACTGCTACCTCACAGCGCCGGGTTCCTGGGCACAGTTCTCACCTCGGGTGCCTGTGCGGAGTCTACACGTCCTCCCCGTGTGCACGTGCGTTTCCTCCGGACGCTCCGGTTTCCTCCCACAGTCCAAAGACGTGCGGGCTAGGTGGATTGGCCACGCTAAATTGCCCTTCGTGTCCAAAGGCCAGGTGGGGTCGTGGGCCTGGGTGGAATGGTCTTTGGTGGGTCGGGGCAGATCCGCTGGGCCGAATGGCCTCCTTCGGCCCTGTAGGGATTCTGTGAATCACATTGAAGGGCCGGAAATGTTGGGTCATCTGCTTTGGACATTGCAAAAGGTAATTAGCCAGAAGCGAGAGCCAACAAGCCGCTCCGGGGGGGGGTGCAGGGTGCTCAGGGACAGGGAGGGTGAGGGTGGCATGCCGTTCGCTGGCAGCGAGATTCCCTGCTCCTGCCACTGTCAATGGGATTCCCATTGAAGCTTCTCCCGGGCAGCACGGTGGCGCAGTGGGTTAGCACTGCAGTCTCACGGCGCCGAGGTCCCAGGTTCGAACCCGGCTCTGGGTCACTGTCCGTGGGGAGTTTGCACACTCTCCCCGTGTCTGCGTGGGTCTCGGCCCCACAACCCAAAGATGTGCAGGTTAGGTGGATTGGCCTCGCTAAACTGCCCCTTCATCGGGAAAAAATGAATAACTAATTGGATACTCTAAATTTTTTTTTAAAAAATAAGCTTCTCCACGACGCTGGGAGACCCGTGGGTGGGGGGGTGCGCACCGGCGGGACAGAAAATCCGATCGCCGTCAACTAAACCACCCTCCACAAATGTTCTTTCAACTTTCTTTGAAGAGTGGATTCAAAGTAACGAATCTGGTGGTTTTGGATCACCTCCAACCTGCCCACCAAATTTGGAAAGGTGAGGTCTAACCACGTTCTGATGCATCTGCCCATTGGCAGCTCGGGGTAGGCGGGGGACCCTGGTGTGGTGTGAGGTGTAGCCTGATAGGTGAGTAGGAACCTGGCCAATCTGAGTTGCAAAGGGGCTGTCATGGCAGCTTTGAACGTTTGGACGGTTCTCTCTGCCAGTCCAGTTGAAGCAGGATGGTGGGGAGCATTCCAAATATGTCGGAAGGTTGTTGGTCCTCATAAAATGTAGGAACCCGTCGCTTGTAAAAGCGGTCCCATTACCCATGTGACCAGAAGCTCGGGCAAGCCATGGGTGGCGAACGTCTGTCGCAATTTCTCTACCGGTTGGTGTGTTGCCTCCCAGGTGCCAGGGTGCGTGACGTCTCGGATCGTGTTTTCGGGATCCTTAAGGGGGAGGGGGAGCAGCCCCAAGTCGTGGTCCACATAGGTACCAATGACATAGGTAGGAAAAGGGATGGGGACATAAGGCAGGAATTCAGGGAGCTAGGGTGGAAACTTAGATCTAGGACAAACAGAGTTATTATCTCTGGGTTGTTACCCGTGCCACGTGATAGCGAGATGAGGAATAGGGAGAGAGAGGAGTTGAACACGTGGCTACAGGGATGGTGCAGGGGGGAGGGTTTCAGATTTCTGGATAATTGGGGCTCATTCTGATGTTGGTGGGACCTCTACAAACGGGATGGTCTGCACCTGGACCAGAGGGGTACCAATATCCTGGGGGGGAAATTTGCTAATGCTCTTCGGGAGGGTTTAAACTAGTTCAGCAGGGGCTTGGGAACCTGAATTGTAGCTCCAGTATACAGGAGGTTGAGAGTAGTGAGGTCATGAGTAAGGTTTCAAAGTTGCAGGAGTGTACCGGCAGGCAGGAAGGTGTTTAAAGTGTGTCTTCTTCAATGCCAGGAGCATCCGGAATAAGGTGGGTGAACTTGCGGCATGGGTTGGTACCTGGGACTTCGATGTTGTGGCCATTTCAGAGACATGGATAGAGCAGGGACAGGAATGGTTGTTGCAGGTGCCAGGATTTAGATATTTCAGGAAGCTGAGGGAAGGTGGTAAAAGAGGGGGAGGGGTGGCATTGTTAGTCAAGGACAGTATAACGGTGGCAGAAAGGACGTTTGATGAGGACTCGTCTACTCAGGTAGTATGGGCTGAGGTTAGAAACAGGAAAGGAGAGGTCACCCTGTTAGGGGTTTTCTATAGGCCTCCGAAAAGTTCCAGAGATGTAGAGGAGAGGATTGCAAAGATGATTCTGGATAGGAGCGAAAGCAACAGGGTAGTTGTTATGGGGGACTTTAACTTTCCAAATATTGACTGGAAACGCTATTGTTCAAGTACTTTAGATGGGTCTGTCTTTGTCCAATGTGTGCAGGAGGGTTTCCTGACAGTATGTAGATAGGCCAACGAGAGGCGAGGCCATATTGGATTTGTAACTGGGTAATGAACCAGGACGGGTGTTAGATTTGGAGGTAGGTGAGCACTTTGGTGATAGTGACCACAATTCGATTACGTTTACTTTAGTGATGGAAAGGGATAGGTATATACCACAGGGCAAGAGTTATATCTGGGGGAAAGGCAATTATGATGCGATGAGGCAAGACTTAGGATACATCGGATGGAGAGGAAAACTGCAGGGGATGGGCACAATGGAAATGTGGATCTTGTTCAAGGAACAGCTACTGCGTGTCCTTGATAAGTATGTACCTGTCAGGCAGGGAGGAAGTGGTCGAGTGAGGGAACTGTGGTTTACTAAAGCAGTCGAAACACTTGTCAAGAGGAAGAAGGAGGCTTATGTAAAGATGAGACATGAAGGTTCAGTTAGGGCGCTCGAGAGTTACAAGTTAGCTAGGAAGGACCTAAAGAGAGAGCTAAGAAGAGCCAGGAGGGGACATGAGAAGTCTTTGGCAGGTAGGATCAAGGCTAACCCTAAAGCTTTCTATAGATATGTCAGGAATAAAAGAATGACTAGGGTAAGAGTAGGGCCAGTCAAGGACAGTAGTGGGAAGTTGTGCTTGGAGTCCGAGGCGATAGGAGAGGTGCTAAATGAATATTTTTCGTCAGTATTCACACAGAAAAAAGACAATGTTGTCGAGGAGAATACTGAGATTCAGGCTACTAGACTAGAAGAGCTTGAGGTTCATAAGGAGGAGGTGTTAGCAATTCTGGAAAGTGTGAAAATAGATAAGTCACCTGGGCCGGATGGGATTTATCCTAGGATTCTCTGGGAAGCTAGGGAGGAGATTGCTGAGCCTTTGGCCTTGATCTTTAAGTCATCTTTGTCGACAGGAATAGTGCCAGCAGACTGGAGGATAGCAAATGTTGTCCCCTTGTTCAAGAAGGGGAGTAGAGATAACCCAGGTAACTATAGACCAGTGAGCCTTACTTCTGTTGTGGGAAAAATCTTGGAAAGGTTTATAAGAGATAGGATGTATAATCATCTGGAAAGGAATAATTTGATTAGAGATAGTCAACACGGTTTTGTGAAGGGTAGGTCGTGCCTCACAAACCTTATAGAGTTCTTTGAGAAGGTGACCAAACAGGTGGATGAGGGTAAAGCAGTTGATGTGGTGTATATGGATTTCAGTAAAGCGTTTGATAAGGTTCCCCACGGTAGGCTACTACAGAAAATAAGGAGGCATGGGATTCAGGGTGATTTAGCAGTTTGGATCAGAAAGTGGCTAGCTGGAAGAAGACAAAGGGTGGTGGTTGATGGGAAATGTTCAGACTGGAGTCCAGTTACTAGTGGTGTACCACAAGGATCTGTTTTGGGGCCACTGCTGTTTCTCATTTTTTATAAATGACCTGGAGGAGGATGGGTTGAAGGATGGGTGAGTAAATTTGCAGATGACACTAAAGTCGGTGGAGTTGTGGACAGTGCGGAAGGATGTTACAGGCTACAGAGGGACATAGATAAGCTGCAGTGCTGGGCTGAGAGGTGGCAAATGGAGTTTAATGCAGAAAAGTGTGAGGTGATTAATTTTAGAAGGAATAACAGGAAGATTGAGTACTGGGCTAATGGTAAGATTCTTGGCAGTGTGGATGAGCAGAGAGATCTCGGTGTCCATGTACATAGATCCCTGAAAGTTGCCACCCAGGTTGAGAGGGTTGTTAAGAAGGCGTACGGTGTGTTAGCTTTTATTGGTAGAGGGATTGAATTTAGGAGCCATGAGGTCATGTTGCAGCTATACAACACTCTGGTGCGGCCGCATTTGGAGTATTGCGTGCAATTCTGGTCGCCGCATTATAGGAAGGATGTGGAAGCATTGGAAAGGGTGCAGAGAAAATTTACCAGAATGTTGCCTGGTATGGAGGGAAGATCTTATGAGGAAAGGCTGAGGGACTTGAGGCTGTTTTCGTTAGAGAGAAGAAGGTTAAGAGGTGACTTAATTGAGGCATACAAGATGATCAGAGGATTGGATAGGGTGGACAGTGAGAGCCTTTTTCCTCGGATGGTGATGTCTAGCACGAGGGGACATAGCTTTAAATTGAGGGGAGATAGATATAAGACATATGTCAGAGGTCGGTTCTTTACTCAGAGAGTAGTAAGGGCGTAGAATGCCCTGCCTGCAACAGTAGTGGACTCGCCAACACTAAGGACATTCAAATGGTCATTGGATAGACATATGGACAATAAGGGAATAGTGTAGATGGGCTTTAGAGTGGTTTCACAGGTCGGCGCAACATCGAGGGCCGAAGGACCTGTACTGCGCTGTAATGTTCTATGTTCTATGTTCTGTGTTCTACTTCCCCTTATTTTGAGGCTATGCCCCATAGTTCTGCTTTCACCCGCCAGTGGAAACAACCAAAACTGAACACAATACTCCAGGTGTGGCCTCACTAACACTTTATACAATTGCAGCATAACCTCCCTAGTCTTAAACTCCATCCCTCTAGCAATGAAGGACAAAATTCCATTTGCCTTCTTAATCACCTGTTGCACCTGTAAACCAACTTTTTGCGACTCATGCACTAGCACACCCAGGTCTCTCTGCACAGCAGCATGTTTTAATATTTTATCATTTAAATAATAATCCCTTTTGCTGTTATTCCTACCAAAATGGATAACCTCACATTTGTCAACAGTGTATTCTATCTGCCAGACCCTAGCCCATTCACTTAGCCTATCCAAATCCCTCTGCAGACTTCCAGTATCCTCTGCACTTTTTGCTTTACCACTTATCTTAGTGTCGTCTGCAAACTTGGACACATTGTCCTTGGTCCCCAACTCCAAATCATCTGTGTAAATTGTGAACAATTGAGGGAAACCACTAGCTACTGATTGCCAACCAGAGAAACACCCATTAATCCCCACTCTTTGCTTTCTATTAATTAATCAATCCTCTATCCATGCTACTATTTTACCCTTAATGCCATGCATCTTTATCTTATGCAGCAATCTTTTGTGTGGCACCTTGTCAAAACCTCCTGTAGCTCCTGCAGCTAAAGCTTCCTAGTGGGGGCTGTGGACAACCGCCCTAGCTCCCCCCCAATAATACACCATCTTCTCAATCATCTTTTCTTATCTGAAAGGCTGAAGCAATTCAGACCTCTTATCAGAATGCCAGCCGTGAAGGACCACGGGCTTGACTCGAGATATTAAGGGGTGCTTTTGGGTCCAAACCCTTGACCTGCCTCGCTGAAGGGGTGCAACACAAGAACGATCTCCTGTGGCACTGGTAGAGGTGGTGTACTCTGAGGTAGGAGAAGGTTCAAAGAGTCTGCGATTGAAACGTGGGTGCCCAGCCCATGTTGAAACGTGTACTCAGAAACTGCTAACAATACAGCCCAGCATTGGACCCCAGCTGAAGCTGTGGAGGGAATGACCTTTTCCTCCTTAAATAGTCACAACAGGGGTTTATGGTCGATAACAACTATGAAATGTCATTTATAGATATATTGGTGGACCTTCTCACTCCGAATATCATGCACAGTCCCTCCTTTTTGATTTGGGAATAAGCTTGTTCAGCACCAGTCAAAGTCCTCGAGCCACAGGCGATTGGCCTTCCCTACACCATCTTCCATCTTCTGGCCCAAACCGCCCCTATTCCGTAAGAGCACATGTCGCAGGTAAGGGTTACCTCCATTGATGGGTCAAAATGCACAAGAGACTGGCGGCGGGATTCTCTGATCCTGAGGCTAAGTGTTGACGCCGTTGGAAACTCCGTCGCGTTTCTCGACGGCGTCAACTCGGCCTCAGGATCAGCAAATCTGGCCCCTACAGGGGGCCAGCACGGCACTGGAGTGGACCACGCCGCTCCGTCTGCTGATCCCGGTGTCAACTGTGCGCCGCAGGATCCGCGCCTGCGCAGTGGCACCGGCAGCAATGCGCGCCTGCGCAGTGGCACCGGCAGCAACGCGCGCATGCGCACTGGCACCGGCAGCAACGTGCGCATGCGCAGTGGCACCGGCAGCAACGCGCGCATGCGCAGTGGCACCGGCAGCAACGCGCGCCTGCGCAGTGGCACCGGCAGCAACGCGCGCCTGCGCAGTGGCACCGGCAGCAACGCGCGCATGCGCAGTGGCACCGGCAGCAACGCGCGCCTGCGCAGTGGCACCGGCAGCAACGCGCGAATGCGCAGTGGCACCGGCAGCAACGCGCGCCTGCGCACTGGCACCGGCAGCAACGCGCGCCTGCGCACTGGCACGGGCAGCAACGCGCGCATGCGCAGTGGCACCGGCAGCAACGCGCGCCTGCGCAGTGGCACCGGCAGCAACGCGCGCCTGCGCACTGGCACCGGCAGCAACGCGCGCCTGTGCACTGGCACCGGCAGCAACGCGTGCCTGCGCACTGGCACCGGCAGCAACGCGTGCCTGCGCACTGGCACCGGCAGCAACGCGCGCATGCGCACTGGCACCGGCAGCAACGCGCGCATGCGCAATGGCACCAGCAGGAACGCGCGCCTGCGCAGTGGCACCGGCAGCAACGCGCGCATGCGCAATGGCACCAGCAGGAACGCGCGCCTGCGCAGTGGCACCAGCAGCAACGCGCGCATGCGCAATGGCACCAGCAGGAACGCGCGCATGCGCAGTGGCACCGGCAGCAACGCGCGCCTGCGCAATGGCACCAGCAGGAACGCGCGCATGCGCAGTGGCACCAGCAGCAACGCGCGCGTGCGCAATGGCACCAGCAGGAACGCGCGCATGCACAGTGGCACCGGCAGCAACGCGCGCATGCGCAATGGCACCAGCAGGAACGCGCGCATGCGCAGTGGACTGGGTAAATAATGCTGCCAGTGGACCCAAGGAAAGGGAATTCATTGAATGTTTACAGGTGGGCTTTTTGGAACAGCTTGTGATGGAGCCCACGAGGGAACAGGCCATTCTGGACTTAGTGTTATGTAATGAGCCAGACTTGATTAAAGATCTTAAAGTAGACTTCCGGGTGCGGCGATGACCAGCTGAGTCGCACGTTTCGGCAGCTCCCGGTGGAACGGACCTTTGGGCTCTTGATAGGAGCCCCAACGGCAATTTTAACGGCTAAAAACACCGTGCGGTAAACCAGAAGGGTGTTCCCCCTGGACACGGATGGAAAAAGGAGAGGAAAGTGGCCGGATTGCAGCGGATCCTTTGGAACAACGGCAAGGAAGGCAAGCAGAAACCAAGATGGCGTCGGAAGGTGGCAGTTTCATATGGGGCCCTGAACAACAAGAGTTCTTGAAACGCTGCGTGGAGGAGATAAAAAAGGAAATGAAGAAAGAGTTGTTGGCCCCGATATGACAGGCGATTGAAGGGCTGAAAGAGGAACAAAAGACCCAGGAGCAGGAGCTTCGGGTCGTGAAGGCGAAAGCAGCAGAGAATGAGAACGATATACAGGGCCTGGTGGTGAAGTCGGAGATACAGGAGGCACACCAGAAACGATCTGTGGAGAGGTTGGAGGTACTGGAAAACAACGCAAGGAGGAACAACTTGAGGATTCTTGGCCTTCCTGAAGGTGTGGAGAGGGCGGACGTTGGGGCATATGTGAGCACGATGCTGCACTCGTTAATGGGAGCGGAGGCCCCGACGGGTCCGTTGGAGGTGGAGGGAGCATACCGAGTTATGGTGCGAGGATCGAGAGCAGGAGAAACTCCCAGAGCCATAGTGGTGAGATTCCTCCGTTTTAAGGATAGAGAAATGGTCCTTAGATGGGCGAAGAAAACTCGGTGTAGTAAATGGGAGAACGCGGTGATCCGCGTTTATCAAGACTGGAGTGCGGAGGTGGCGAGAAGGAGGGCGAGCTTTAATCGGGCCAAAGCGGTACTTCACAAAAAGAAGATAAAATTTGGAATGCTGCAACCGGCAAGACTGTGGGTCACATATCAAGGGAGGCACCACTACTTTGAAACGGCGGATGAAGCGTGGACTTTTATTGTAGAAGAAAAATTGGAATGATTGGATTATGAAAATGAATGTTTGGACAAAGTGGTGGGGCGAATGGGGGGGGGCGAAGAGGGGTTTTATGTTTTAATCCTGCGGTATGGTAACTTTTCTTTCTCCCACAGGTGGTGATGGGGGGAGGTGGGGAGGGAGAGGAGATGGGGCGTTGGCCATGGGAGGCGGGGCTGAGGGAGAGGCGCGGGCTTGGTTCCCGCGCTATGATAATTATGGCGGGAATAGAGAAGCAGGAAGGAGGGGGCGTCGCACGGTGCGAGCCGTGATCACGGGGGGAAGCCGAGGTCAGCCAGAGTTTGCTGACTTCTGGGAGCAACATGGGGGGAGTAATTACGCTAGCGGGGGGTCTAGCAGGGTGGGGGGAGGGGGGAATTACTGGGTTGCTGCTGCTGGGGAAAGGGGGGAGTGGGTACGGGAAAGGATGGGCGGGGGGGCACCGCCTGGGGGAGATACAGCTGCGTGGGAACTGGGTGAGAAGCTGGAAAAAGATGATGGCTAACTGGCAAGGGGGGGGGGGAAGCCCCCCAACTCGGCTGATCACGTGGAACGTGAGGGGGCTTAACGGGCCGATAAAGAGGGCACGAGTACTCGCACACCTTAGGAAACTTAAAGCAGATGTGGTTATGCTACAGGAAACGCACTTGAAACTGATAGACCAGGTTAGGTTGCGCAAAGGATGGGTGGGGCAGGTGTTCCATTCGGGGCTGGATGCGAAAAACAGGGGGGTGGCTATATTAGTGGGGAAGCGGGTAATGTTCGAGGCGAAGACTATAGTGGCGGATAACGGGGGCAGATACGTGATGGTGAGTGGCAAATTACAGGGAGAGATGGTGGTTTTGGTAAACGTGTATGCCCCGAACTGGGACGATGCCAACTTTATGAGGCGAATGCTAGGACGCATCCCAGACCTAGAGACCGGAAAGCTGATAATGGGGGGAGACTTTAACACGGTGTTGGAAGCAAGGCTGGATAGGTCGAAGTCCAGGACTGGTAGGAGGCCGGCAGCAGCCAAGGTGCTTAAGGATTTTATGGAGCAGATGGGAGGGGTGGACCCGTGGAGATTCAGTAGACCTAGGAGTAAGGAGTTCTCGTTTTTCTCCTATGTCCATAAAGTCTATTCACGCATAGACTTTTTTGTGTTGGGTAGGGCATTGATCCCGAGGGTGAGGGGAACGGAATATACGGCTATAGCCATTTCGGATCATGCCCCACACTGGGTAGACTTGGAGATAGGGGAGGAAACAAGAGGGCGCCCACCCTGGAGAATGGACATGGGACTAATGGCGGATGAAGGGGTGTGCCTAAGGGTGAGGGGATGCATTGAAAAGTACTTGGAACTCAATGACAATGGGGAGGTTCAGGTGGGAGTGGTCTGGGAGGCGTTGAAGGCGGTGGTTAGGGGGGAGCTGATATCAATAAGGACACATAAAGGGAAGCAGGAGAGTAAGGAACGGGAGCGGTTGCTGCAAGAACTTTTGAGGGTGGATAGACAATATGCGGAAGCACCGGAGGAGGGACTGTACAGGGAAAGGCAAAGGCTGCATGTGGAATTTGACTTGCTGACTACAGGCACTGCAGAGGCACAATGGAGGAAGGCGCAGGGTGTACAGTATGAATATGGAGAGAAGGCGAGCAGATTGCTGGCACACCAATTGAGGAAAAGGGGAGCAGCGAGGGAAATAGGGGGGGTGAGGGACGAGGAAGGAGAGACGGAGCGGGGAGCGGAGAGAGTGAACGAAGTGTTCAAGACATTTTATAAAAAATTGTATGAAGCTCAACCCCCGGATGGGAGGGAGAGAATGATGGATTATTTGGATCGGCTGGAAATTCCCAAGGTGGAAGAGCAGGAAAGGGTGGGACTGGGAGCACAGATCACGGTAGAAGAAGTGGTGAAAGGAATTAGGAACATGCAGACGGGAAAGGCCCCGGGACCGAACGGATTCCCAGTTGAATTTTACAGAAAATATTTGGACTTGCTCGCCCAGCTACTGACGAGGACCTTTAACGAGGCAAAGGAAAGGGGACAACTGCCCCCGACTATGTCAGAAGCAACGATATCGCTTCTCTTAAAGAAGGAAAAGGATCCGCTACAATGCGGGTCCTACAGACCAATTTCCCTCCTCAATGTGGATGCCAAGGTCCTGGCCAAGGTAATGGCAATGAGAATAGAGGAATGTGTCCCGGGGGTGGTTCATGAGGACCAAACTGGGTTTGTGAAGGGGAGACAGCTGAACACGAATATACGGAGGCTGTTAGGGGTAATGATGATGGCCCCACCAGAGGGTGAAACGGAGATAGTAGTGGCGATGGATGCCGAGAAAGCATTTGATAGAGTGGAATGGGATTATCTGTGGGAGGTGTTGAGGAGATTTGGGTTTGGAAAGGGGTATGTTAGATGGGTGCAGCTGTTGTATAGGGCCCCAGTGGCGAGTGTGGTCACGAATGGACGGGGATCGGCATATTTTCGGCTCCATAGAGGGACAAGGCAGGGATGTCCTCTGTCCCCATTACTGTTTGCACTGGCGATTGAGCCCCTGGCGATAGCGCTGAGAGGTTCCAAGAGATGGAGGGGAATACTTAGGGGAGGAGAAGAACACCGGGTATCTTTATATGCGGATGATCTGCTACTATATGTGGCGGATCCAGCGGAGGGGATGCCAGAAATAATGCGGATACTTGGGGAGTTTGGGGATTTTTCAGGGTATAAATTGAACATGGGGAAGAGTGAGCTGTTTGTGGTGCATCCAGGGGAGCAGAGTAGAGAAATAGAAGACCTACCGTTGAGGAAGGTAACAAGAGACTTTCGTTACCTGGGGATCCAGATAGCTAAGAATTGGGGCACATTGCACAGGCTAAATTTGACGCGGTTGGTGGAACAGATGGAGGAAGATTTCAAGAGATGGGATATGGTAGCATTGTCAATGGCAGGGAGGGTGCAGGCGGTTAAGATGGTGGTCCTCCCGAGATTCCTCTTTGTGTTTCAGTGCCTCCCGGTGGTGATCACGAAGGCTTTTTTCAAAAGGATAGAAAAGAGTATCATGGGTTTTGTTTGGGCCGGGAAGACTCCGAGAGTGAGGAAGGGATTCTTACAGCGTAGTAGGGATAGGGGGGGGCTGGCACTACCGAGCCTAAGTGAGTATTATTGGGCCGCTAATATTTCAATGGTGAGTAAGTGGATGGGAGAGGAGGAAGGAGCGGCGTGGAAGAGATTAGAGAGGGCATCCTGTAGGGGGACCAGCCTGCAGGCTATGGTGACAGCCCCATTGCCGTTCTCACCAAGGAACTATACCACGAGTCCGGTGGTGGTAGCTACACTGAAGATTTGGGGACAGTGGAGACGACATAGGGGAAAGACCGGAGCATTGGGGGGGTCCCCGATAAGAAACAACCATAGGTTTGCCCCGGGGGGAATGGATGGGGGATATGGAATGTGGCAAAGAGCAGGTATAACGCAATTGAAAGATCTATTTGTGGATGGGAAGTTCGCGAGTCTGGGAGCGCTGACTGAGAAATATGGGTTGCCCCAAGGGAATGCACTCAGGTACATGCAACTGAGGGCTTTTGCGAGGCAACAGGTGAGGGAATTCCCGCAGCTCCCGACACAAGAGGTGCAGGACAGAGTCATCTCGAAGAAATGGGTGGGGGACGGTAAGGTGTCGGATATATATAGGGAAATGAGGGATGAAGGGGAGACTATGGTGGACGAACTAAAAGGGAAATGGGAAGAAGAGCTAGGGGAGGAGATCGAGGAGGGGCTGTGGGCAGATGCCCTAAACAGGGTAAACTCGTCGTCCTCGTGCGCCAGGCTAAGCCTGATTCAGTTTAAGGTATTACACAGGGCACATATGACTGGAACACGGCTCAGTAAATTTTTCGGGGTGGAGGATAGGTGTGCGAGGTGCTCGAGAAGCCCAGCGAATCATACCCATATGTTTTGGTCATGCCCGGCACTACAGGGGTTTTGGATGGGGGTGACAAAGGTGCTTTCGAAAGTAGTAGGAGTCCGGGTCGAACCAAGCTGGGGGTTGGCTATATTTGGGGTTGCACAAGAGCCGGGAGTGCAGGAGGCGAGAGAGGCCGATGTTTTGGCCTTTGCGTCCCTAGTAGCCCGGCGCAGGATATTGCTCATGTGGAAAGAAGCCAAGCCCCCGGGGGTGGAGACCTGGATAAATGATATGGCGGGGTTCATAAAGTTAGAGCGGATTAAGTTCGTCGTAAGGGGGTCGGCTCAAGGGTTTACCAGGCGGTGGCAACCGTTCGTCGAATATCTTGCGGAAAGATAGATGGGGGAAAAAAGAAGGCAGCAGCAGCAGCCCAGGACTTGGGGGTGGGGGGGGGTGGGGGGTGGGGGGGGGGGGGTGGCCTGAGACAAGGCAGTTGCCAATTAGGGCTAGTTTTTATTTTTGTTATTTAATATTTATTTATTTGTTGTTGTTTTCTTTTGTTCTTGTTTAAATAAAAAAGGTCATTATTATCTGTATTGTTATAATGTTGTGTAAAGGATGCACAATGTACTGTGTTGGTTGACCAAAAATTTTCAATAAAATATCATTTAAAAAAAAAAAGATCTTAAAGTAAGGGAACACTTAGGAGGCAGTGATCATAATATGGTAGAATTCAATCTCCAATTTGAAAGAAGGTAGAATCAGATGTAAAGGTGTTACAGTTAAATAAAGGTAACTACAGGGGCATGAGGGAGGAACTGACGAAAATCGACTGGGAGCAGAGCCTAGTGGGAAAGACAGTAGAACAGCAATGGCAGGAGTTTCTGGGAGTAATTGAGGACACAGTACAGAGGTTCATCCCAAAGAAAAGAAAGGTTATCAGAGGGGGGATTAGGCAGCCATGGCTGACAAAGGAAGTTAGGGAATGCATCAAAGCAAAAGAGAAAGCCCATAATGTGGCAAAGAGTAGTGGGAAGTCAGAAGATTGGGAAGGCTACAAAAACAAACAGAGGATAACAAAGAGAGAAATAAGGAAAGAGAGGATCAAATATGAAGGTAGGCTAGCCAGCAACATTAGGAACGATAGTAAAAGTTTCTTTAAATACATTAAAAACAAACGGGAGGCAAAAGTAGACATTGGGCCGCTCCAAATTGACGCTGGTAATCTAGTGATGGGAGTCAAGGGAATAGCTGAGGAACTAAATAAGTACTTTGCGTCAGTCTTCACAGTAGAAGACATGAGTAATATCCCACCAATTCCGGAGAGTCAGGGGGCAGAGTTGAATATGGTAGCCATCACAATAGAGAAAGTGCTAGAGAAACTAAGAGCTCTAAAAATTGATAAATCTCCGGGCCCAGGTGGGCTACATCCTAGAGTTCTAAAGGAGATAGCTGAAGAAATAGTGGAGGCGTTAGTTATGATCTTTCAAAAGTCACTGGAGTCAGGGAAAGTCCCAGAGGATTGGAAAATCGCTGTTGTAACCCCCCTGTTCAAGAAGGGAACAAGGAAAAAGATGGAAAATTATAGGCCAATTAGCTTAACCTCGATTGTTGGCAAGATTCTAGAATCCATTGTTAAGGATGAGATTTCTAAATTCTTGGAAGTGCAGGGTCGGATTAGGACAAGTCAGCATGGATTTAGTAAGGGGAGGTCGTGCCTGACAAACCTGTTAGAGTTCTTTGAAGAGATAACAAATAGGTTAGACCAAGGAGAGCCAATGGATGTTATCTATCTTGACTTCCAAAAGGCCTTTAATAAGGTGCCTCACGGGAGACTGCTGAGTAAAATAAGGGCCCATGGTATTTGAGGCAAGGTACTAACATGGATTGACGATTGGCTGTCAGGCAGAAGACAGAGAGTTGGGATAAAAGGTTCTTTTTCGGAATGGCAACCGGTGACGAGTGGTGTCCCGCAGGGTTCAGTGTTGGGGCCAAAGCTGTTCTCTTTATATATTAACGATCTAGATGACGGGACTGGGGGCATTCTGGCTAAGTTTGCCGATGATACAAAGATAGGTGGAGGGGCAGGTAGTATGGAGGAGGTGGGGATGCTGCAGAAAGATTTAGACAGTTTAGGGGAGTAGTCCAAGAAATGGCTGATGAAATTCAACGTGGGCAAGTGCGAGGTCTTGCACTTTGGAAAAAAGAATAGAGGCATGGACTATTTTCTAAACGGTGACAAAATTCATAATGCTGAAGTGCAAAGGGCCTTGGGAGTCCTAGTCCAGGATTCTCTAAAGGTAAACTTGCAGGTTGAGTCCGTAATTAAGAAAGCAAATGCAATGTTGTCATTTATCTCAAGAGGCTTGGAATATAAAAGCAGGGATGTACTTCTGAAGCTTTATAAAGCATTAGTTAGGCCCCATTTAGAATACTGTGAGCAATTTTGGGCCCCACACCTCAGGAAGGACATACTGGCACTGGAGCGTGTCCAGCGGAGATTCACACGGATGATCCCAGGAATGGTAGGCCTAACATACGATGAACGTCTGAGGATCCTGGGATTATATTCATTGGAGTGAAGGAGGTTGAGGGGAGATCTAATAGAAACTTACAAGATAATGAATGGCTTAGATAGGGTGGACGTAGGGAAGTTGTTTCCATTAGCAGGGGAGACTAGGACCCGGGGGCACAGCCTTAGAATAAAAGGGAGTCACTTTAGAACAGAGATGAGGAGAAATTTCTTTAGCCAGAGAGTGGTGGGTCTGTGGAATTCATTGCCACAGAGGGCGGTGGAGGCCACAAAGGGCGGTGGAGGCCGGAACGTTGAGTGTCTTTAAGACAGAAGTTGATAAATTCTTGCTTTCTCGAGGAATTAAGGGCTATGGAGAGAGAGCGGGTAAATGGAGTTGAAATCAGCCATGATTGAATGGCGGAGTGGACTCGATGGGCCGAATGGCCTTACTTCCGCTCCTATGGCTTATGGTCTTATGGGGGGTGGGGTGGGGGGGGGGGGGTCCAATATTGTAGAAAGATTAGGAATAAATCTGGCATAATAATTCAGCATTGCTATAACAGGATTTCAATTCTGACCTATTCTTGGGGGCCTGCACTTGCTTCATCACTTTGATCTTCTTCACAGGGTGCAGCCCTCTGGTGTCTATCCTGAATCCTAAATCCGTCACTCCCTGAGCTTGGAAGGTGCACTTTTCTAGTTTCAGCCTTAACTCCAGCCTTCCTAAATCTTTGATAAACTTCTTTGAGTTTTGCTCAGTTCCTCCTCTTCAGACACTCATCATCTGGATAGAAAACCACTTTGGGTAGATCCTGTAGTAAACGTTCCATTGTGCATTAGAGTATCATACAAGCAGATGAGTACCAAAGGCTAGCCAGGTAGACTGGTTGGTGTTTATGGTAACAAATTCCCTGGAAGTTTCGTCTAACTCTAATTGTTGGTGCGCTTGACTCATATCAAGCTAAGTTTAAGGTAAACCTACTTCTAATTTGGTGTCTAAATCTTAGAATTGGGTACCGGTCCAATTTGGCTGCCTGATTCACAGTTGGTTTGTAGTCCCCGCATATCCTGATGGTTTCAGCAAGCTTCACCACTGGCACGATTGGAGCCGCCCACACTATTCAAAGGCCCCGACGCCGGCACGCGATTCTCCGCAGAGTGAAGAATCAGCGCCATTGGCGCCCACACTGAAAAGTGTACAGGTTTGATGATACCTAATTCTTCTTGTCACTTGAATTCAGATTCAACCTTCTCATTTAAGGCATAGAGTAGGGGTGGAGCTCTGAAAAACACTTGGGCGTGGCCGCCGGATCCACATACATCTTTGCTTTGTTTCCTGCCCAACTCGTTTTGGAAAACCACCTAATAATTGTGGAAGACATCATAAAGGCTTCCTTTGTTAATTTGAAAGATCTTCAGCCAATTTAATTTAATGAAACCAATCCTGGCTCATCAGATTTGACCCCCTCCCCCACCCCACTACTACTAGGAGCAGTTGCGTGACTGGTCCCGGTGGTTTATGGATGTTGTGGTTGTTCCTAAGATTCTTAAAGCTTCCTCAGTTTCCATAGCCAGTCTGGCCATCGTGCTTCTTAACTTTAGGAGCTGGACCCGACCTTGCAAATAACAATACATTTGTTCACCTACAACTGTAGCGGAGGCCCCTTGACCACCTCCATTCTAAGTGGCTGACCGTTTACTATTCGTACAATCATAATTGGGGGGGGGTCTTGTCCACTTTTATGTTGTTAAACTGTAGACTTCTGATACATTTTAAGGGTTATTCTCAACACGGTGTACTGCAGTCGGAGTTTTTTTTAATGGCCCCCTGTTGGCTCAGCCAAGCCTTGAGTTTTCTCCCAATGTGCCCCCTCCTATTGCAGGCATAACATGTAGCTTCCCTGAATTGACGCCCTTCCTGGTGGTGATGTCCCCCACTCCGATAGCCAGGTCTGCGAATCAAATTTGTTTAATCTCGGCACCCTCTTCTGTTCCGAGCCTCTTTCTTCATTGCTTTATGCGCCTTCATCCTTGGTGCCATGGCTGCCAACAGCTTCTCTCAAAGCTTGGTGGACCTCCCCCTAACCTGCACGCTCTATAACTCCATCGCTCCTCATCTCAGCACTTTCCATAGCCTCTGCTAACAATTATTTTTGTATGGTCGTGTCATTAGCACCACAGACCAACCTATCCCTCAACTTGTCATTTAGTGCAGATCCAAACTCGCCATGAAAGCCGTGGTCGTCTTCCCGGGGGCCCTTGTCATTGAGTTGAATTTGTAACGGTGCATTATTGTGTAAACGTAGACAATATGAGCAGGAGGAGGCCATTCGGCCCTTCGAGCCTGCTCCACCATTAATTATGACCACGGCTGATCATCAAGTTCAAGTATTGAGGGCTTCGGATGGTAATGACCCTTGGCACACTCCACCAACTCCTCGGATGTTTTGTAGTCGGGGGAATCTGGAGATGTCAAATTCTGAATTAGGCTGCAAGTGGGAGCCCTACAGCCCAACTGCTTCCCCCCCCCCCCCCCCCCCCCCCCAGCATCACCAATTGAATTCACCTTGTAAAAGTAACAGAGTCGTTCTATGTATACAGTTCCGAATGGGGGCCGAATGGTTCTCGTTTACCAAAAAGGGGGTATTGTCACGGGCTGTGAAACGGGATTGCTTCGACGAAAACGTTTTCACACATATTCTCTTCTCCTGAATTTTGTTACAGCAGGAAAGCACTCCGGTTGATCCTCGTCGCAAATGTAATGTCCCGACAGACAAACAGCCACCACAGAAAGGGATTTTTACTATTCCAAGCGAAGAGATGTGGGGTGAAGGTAGATGTATGGAGTTAAGTCGCAGGTGAGCCTCATTTGATTAGAATTTATTGAAAGGTGGAGCAGGATCGAGGGGCTGAATGGCCACATTTGACGCCACATTTGGCCAAATGCTGCCTCACGGTCAACGGAACTCGGTCTGACCTCCCAGGCAGGGTGCTCTTTCAGAGGGCCGGTGCGTACTCAATGGGCCGAATGGCCTGGACTGTAGGGATTCTATGACATCTGGCACTCGCTTGGGCTGGGCTGGAAGTCTGAAGGGGCAACCCAAACTGAGCTGGTTAACGCTGGTGTCGCTACCCCACTAAATTACTGCTGCCTGTGGGATCTTGCTGTGCACAGGTTTGGCTGCCACATTTCCTACAGGGTAATAGTGACTACACTTTCAAGTACAAAGTCTTACAACACCAGGTTAAAGTCCAACAGGTTTGTTTCGATGTCACTAGCTTTCGGAGCGCTGCTCCTTCCTCAGGTGAATGAAGAGGTCTGTTCCAGAAACACATATAGACAAATTCAAAGATGCCAGACAATGCTTGGAATGCGAGCATTAGCAGGTGATTAAATCTTTACAGATCCAGAGATGGGGTAACCCCAGGTTAAAGAGGTGTGAATTGTATCAAGCCAGGACAGTTGGTAGGATTTCACAGGCCAGATGGTGGGGGATGAATGTAATGCGACATGAATCCCAGGTCCCGGTTGAGGCCGCACTCATGTGTGCGGAACTTGGCTATAAGTTTCTGCTCGGCGATTCTGCGTTGTCGCGGGTCCTGAAGGCCGCCTTGGAGAACGCTTACCCGGAGATCAGAGGCTGAATGCCCTTGACTGCTGAAGTGTTCCCCGACTGGAAGGGAACATTCCTGCCTGGTGATTGTCGCGCGATGTCCGTTCATTCGTTGTCGCAGCGTCTGCATGGTCTTGCCAATGTACCACGCTTCGGGACATCCTTTCCTGCAGCGTATGAGGTAGACAACGTTGGCCGAGTCGCACGAGTATGTACCGCGTACCTGGTGGGTGGTGTTCTCACGTGTAATAGTGGTATCCATGTCGATGATCTGGCACGTCTTGCAGAGATTGCCATGGCAGGGTTGTGTGGTGTCGTGGTCGCTGTTCTGAAGACTGGGTAGTTTGCTGCAAACAATGGTTTGTTTGAGGTTGCGCAGTTGTTTGAAGGCAAGTAGTGGGGGTGTGGGGTTGACCTTAGCAAGATGTTCATCGTCATCAATGACGTGTTGAAGGGTGTGAAGAAGATGTTGTAGTTTCTCCGCTCCGGGGAAGTACTGGACGACGAAGGGTATTCTGTCGGTTGTGTCCCATGTTTGTCTTCTGAGGAGGTCGGTCCGGTTTTTCGCTGTGGCGCGTTGGAACTGTCAATCGATGAGTCGAGTGCCATATCCCGTTCGTACGAGGGCATCTTTCAACGTCTGTAGATGTCTGTTACGCTCCTCCTCGTCTGAGCAGATCCTGTGTTCAAGGTATTCGTTCGGCTGTAGAGCACTGTGGGGGTGTCCTAAGGTTGTTAAAGGTGCTCGAGGAACCCAAGGCTGCCTCTCGCTCGAGCAGAGCACAATCTGACTTTGGTAATAAATCGCGGCAAAAGCGTTAATAATGCAGCCTTGGGAATGTCTCGGCTGAGGAAGGAGGTCAGATATTCAGCATTCCTTACTCCACCCAACATCAGCAGGCTTACAGTACCAAACGGAGCCTGAGCTCGAAGCATATTCACGCTGAGCGCAATCACTGTCCATTAGAGGTGACAGAATCCGCATGGATATTACAGACTGTGGGGTGCCCGAGGAAGCTGGTGGGGAGGAAACTGTTTGAGCCGGGGATGTCAAGGAAGCTGACATATTTTGGACACGTGATGGGAACAGGAAAAAGAGGGAATTGCGAGGCAACGTGCGCAAGGGGGCCCCACGATGGCATGGAGGGATAGTGTCAGAATGCAGGCTGCCCTCGCCGTGGGTCAGACAGGGAGGACAGCAGAGAATAGAAATCGGCGGAGAGAGAGTGTTCGTGGTGTAGCGAAGATCGGCTGAAAGACAAGTGTGCGTGCAGGTTGAGTAGGAATGATGTTAATATTATAGCAAATGGGAAACATAAAGTGGGCACAAATGGGTAATTTTCTGGTTGGCACGATGTAATGGGTGGTGTGTCACTGGGAGTAATGACTAATGACTCAGACTCCACCGTACTGTGGGGCAGTGAGTTCCACAGATTCACCAGCCTCCGCGAGAAGTAGTTCCTCCTCATCTCAGTTCTAAATCTAACCGTGACCTCTCGTTCTAGTTTGCCCCACAAGGGGGAACATTTAGGCTATGTTTACTTTATCAATCCCTTTTAGTATTTTATACACCTCAATCAGATCCCCTCTCGTTCTTCTAAACTCCAGCGAGTATAAACTGTTTAATCTCTCCTCATCCGTCAACGCTTTCATCCCCGGAATCAATCTGGTGACCCTCCTCTGAACTGCCTCCAAAGCCACCACATCCTTCCTCAAATAAGGAGACCCAAACTGGACACAATACTCCAGATGTGGTCTCGCCAACACCCTATACAAATGCAACAACACTTCTCTACTTTTATACTCCAATCATAGAACATAGAACATAGAACGATGCAGCGCAGTACAGGCCCTTCGGCCCACGATATTGCACCGACATGGGAAGTCAAAAAACAAAAGCCATCTAACCTACACTATGCCATTATCATCCATATGCTTATCCAATAAACTTTTAAATGCCCTCAATGTTGGCGAGTTCACGACTGTAGCAGGTAGGGCATTCCACGGCCTCACTACTCTTTGCGTAAAGAACCTGCCTCTGACCTCTGTCCTATATCTATTACCCCTCAGTTTAAGGCTATGTCCCCTCGTGCTAGCCATTTCCATCCGCGGGAGAAGGCTCTCACTGTCCACTCTATCTAACCCCCTGATCATTTTGTATGCCTCTATTGAGTCTCCTCTTAAACTTCTTCTCTCCAACGAAAACAACCTCAAGTCCATCAGCCTTTCCTCATAAGATTTTCCCTCCATACCAGGCAACATCCTGGTAAATCTCCTCTGCACCCGCTCCAAAGCTTCCACGTCCTTCCTATAATGAGGTGACCAGAACTGTACGCAATACTCCAAATGCGGCCGTACCAGAGTTCTGTACAGCTGCAACATGACCTCATGACTCCGGCACTCAATCCCTCTACCAATAAAGGCCAACACTCCATAGGCCTTCTTCACAACCCTAGCAACCTGGGTGGCAACTTTCAGGGATCTATGTACATGGACACCGAGATCCCTCTGCTCATCCACACTTCCAAGAATTTTACCATTAGCCAAATATTCCGCATTCCTATTATTCCTTCCAAAGTGAATCACCTCACACTTCTCTACATTAAACTCCATTTGCCACCTCTCAGCCCAGCTCTGCAGCTTATCTATGTCCCTCTGTAACCTGCAACATCCTTCCGCACTGTCGACAACACCACCGACTTTAGTGTCGTCTGCAAATTTACTCACCCACCCTTCTGCGCCCTCCTCTAGGTCATTTATAAAAATGACAAACAGCAACGGCCCCAGAACAGATCCTTGTGGTACGCCACTTGTAACTGAACTCCATTCTGAACATTTCCCATCAACCACCACCCTCTGTCTTCTTTCAGCTAGCCAATTTCTGATCCACATCTCTAAATCACCCTCAATCCCCAGTCTCCGTATTTTCTGCAATAGCCTACCGTGGGGAACCTTATCAAACGCTTTGCTGAAATCCATATACACCACATCAACTGCTCTACCCTCGTCTACAGTCCTTTTGCAATAAACGCTAACATTCCATTTGCCTTTTTAATTTCATGCAGCAGCTGCATAACGCGATTCATGAACAAAGACACGCAGATCCCTCCGCCCTGACACATCTTGAATCTGCTTTCCATTTCGATAATAATTTGCCTTTATATTTTTTGGGGGCCAAAATGGATAACCTCACACTTATCCACATTAAACTCCATCTGCCAAATCTTGGCCCATTCTGCTAACCTGTCGATATCTGTCTTACAGCGGTTATCATGGGAGATTTTAATCTGCATATCGATTGGTTTAACCAGGTTGGTAAAGGCAGCCTTGAGGAGGAGTTTATAGAATGTGCCCGGGATAATTTCCTGGAACAGTATGTAATGGAACCTACAAGGGAACAAGCGGTCCTAGATCTGGTCCTGTGTAATGAGGCAGGATTGATTAATGATCTCATAGTTCGGGATCC
The DNA here is from genome assembly GCF_047496885.1 of Scyliorhinus torazame. Lineage (NCBI taxonomy): Eukaryota > Metazoa > Chordata > Chondrichthyes > Carcharhiniformes > Scyliorhinidae > Scyliorhinus > Scyliorhinus torazame. The sequence goes on along the minus strand of NC_092731.1, from coordinate 7,333,547 downwards.
TCTTGGAAGGAGCGACCACAATATGGTGGAATTTAAAATACAGTTGGAGATGACAAGGTAAAATCAAACACTAGTGTTTTGTGCTTAAACAAAGGCGATTACAATGGGATGAGAGAAGAACTAGCTAAGGTAGACTGGGAGCAAAGACTTCATGGTGAAGCAGTTGAGGAACAGTGGAGAACCTTCCGAGCGATCTTTCACAGTGTTCAGAAAAGGTTCATACCGACAAAAAAGAAAGACGATAGAAAGGGGAAAAATCGACCGTGGATATCTAAGGAGGTGAGGGAGAGTATCAAATTGAAGGAAAAAACATACAAAGTGGCAAAATTAGTGGGAGACTAGAGGACTGGGAAGTCTTTAGGGGACAACAGAAAGCTATTAAAAAGGCCACAAAGAAGAGTAAGGTAGACTATGAAAGTAAACTGGCTCAGAACATAAAAGCAGATAGTAAAAGCTTCTACAAATATATAAGACAAAAAAGAGTGGCTAAGGTAAATATTGGTCCTTTGGAAGATGAGAAGGGAGATTTAATAATAGGAGACGGGGAAATGGCTGAGGAGCTGAACAGGTTTTTTGGGTCAGTCTTCACAGTGGAAGACACAAATAACATGCCGGTGACTGATGGAAATAAAGATATGATAGGTGAGGAGCTTGAGATGATTGTAATCACCAAGGAGGCAGTATTGGGCAAGCTAATGGGGCTAAAGGTAGACAAGTCTCCTGGCCCTGATGGGATGCATCCCAGAGCGTTAAAAGAGATGGCTAGGGAAATTGTAAACGCACTAGTGATAATTTATCAAAATTCACTAGACTCTGGGGTGGTCCCAGAGGATTGGAAAGTAGCAAACGTGACACCACTGTTTAAAAAAGGTCGGCAGAAAGCGGGTAATTATAGGCCGGTAAGCTTAACTTCGGTTGTAGGGGAAATGCTGGGATCTATCATTAAGGAGGAAATAGCGGGGCACCTGGAGGGAAATTGTCCCACTGGGCAGATGCAGCATGGGTTCACAAAGGGTAGGTCGTGTCTGACTAATTTGGTAGAATTTTTTGAGGACGTTACCAGTGCAGTAGATAACGGGGAGCCAATGGATGTGGTATATCTGGATTTCCAGAAAGCTTTTGACAAGGTGCCACACAAAAGGTTGCTGCATAAACTAAAGATGCATGGCATTGAGGGTAAAGTGGTAGCATGGGTAGAGGATTGGTTAACTAACGGAAAGCAGAGAGTGAGGATAAATGGGTGTTTCTCTGGTTGGCAACCTGTAACTAGTGGGGTCCCTCAAGGATCAGTGTTGGGCCTGCAGCTGTTCACAATTTACATAGACGATTTGGAGTTGGGGACCAAGTGCAATGTGTCAAAGTTTGCAGACGACACTGAGATGAGCGGTAAAGCAAAAAGTGCAGAGGATACCGGAAGTCTGCAGAGGGATTTGGATAGGTTAGGTGAATGGGCTAGGGTCTGGCAGATGGAATTCAATGTTGCCAAGTGTGAGGCTATCCATTTTGGGAGGAATAACAGCAGAATGGATTATTATTTAAATGGTAAGATGTTAAAACATGCTGCTGTGCAGAGGGACCTGGGTGTGCTGGTGCACGAGTCGCAAAAAGTTGGTGTGCAGGTGCAACAGGTGATTAAGAAGGCTAATCGAGTTTTGTCTTTCATTGCTAGAGGGATGGAGTTCAAGACTAGGGAGGTTATGCTGCAATTGTATAGGGTGTTGGTGAGGCCGCACCTGGAGTATTGTGTTCAGTTTTGGTCTCCTTGCCTGAGAAAGGACATACTGGCACTGGAGGGAGTGCAGAGGAGATTCACTAGGTTGATCCCAGAGTTGAGGGGATTAGATTATGACGAGAGGTTGAGTAGACTGGGACTGTACGCATTGGAGTTTAGAAGGATGCGGGGGGATCTTATTGAAACATAAAGAATTATGAAGGGAATAGATAGGATAGATGCGGGCAGGTTGTTTCCACTGGTCGGGGAAAGCAGAACTAGGGGGCATAGCCTCAAAATAAGGGGAGGTAGATTTAGGACGGAGTGTAGGAGGAACTTCTTCACCCAAAGGGTTGTGAATCTCTGGAATTCCTTGCCCAGTGAAGCAGTTGAGGCTCCTTCTTTAAACGTTTTTAAGAAAAAGATAGATACCTTTCTAAAGAATAAAGGGATTCGGGGATATGGTGTACGGGCCGGAGAGTGGAGCTGAGTCCACAAAGATCAGCCATGATCTCATTAAATGGCGGAGCAGGCTCGAGGGGCCAGATGGCCTACTCCTGCTCCTAGTTCTTATGTTCGTATGTCTTTAAACTCTGTCTCGTCTTCACTGCCTGCTTTCCCATCTATTTTAGTATCATCCGCAAATTTTGCTATGTTACACTGTCCCTGCTTGCAGATCATTTATATAGATGTTAAACAGTTGAGGTCTGTAGCCGGTTAAAATGGCTAACTCCCGATTAGAATGGCCAAACCCCGATTTAAAATGGCGAACGGAAGAGGCTGATGGGAAAATCAGCCAACAGGACTCAAACAGGCAGCGACAGGCAAAACTGTGTATTCGCCTCTGGGGAGGCCAGACAGAATCGATACCTGCAGCCATCAACACAACAACACACCAGCCATCTGAATACTAATTAGCAATCCCCGGGAACAATACGCTACAAATTAGACACACAAAGCCAACCCAGACTTTTCGGCGCCAGCAGGAGCAGACACAAAAGAGAGGTGCACGACCACCCCAAAACCGCCCATCGATCAAGGAATCGCTCCAGCATTGGAGAATATCGAACCAAGTGATTGGGACGAAGGCTAATCACTGGGAACCAGGTACAGGGTCCGCCCCGAGAGGCGGGAAGCCTCTGGGGACTATAAGAATAGGGGCCAAGTTCAAATCGCTCTCTCTTCTCCTCTCCGCACCCTTCTGCTGACCTTCTACCACAGCCGCAAGAACTGTAAGTCTCACTCCAACGCTCACTACGAGATAGGCACTCCTGACTATCATAGAATTTCATAGAATTTACAGTGCAGAAGGAGGCCATTCGGCCCATCGAGTCTGCACCGGCTCTTGGAAAGAGCACCCTACCCAAGGTCCACATCTCCACCCTATCCCCATAACCCAGTAACCCCACCCAACACTAAGGGCAATTTTGGACACTATGGGCAATTTAGCATGGCCAATCCACCTAACCCGCACATCTTTGGACTGTGGGAGGAAACCGGAGCACCCGGAGGAAACCCACGCAGACACGGGGAGAATGTGCAGACTCCGCACAGACAGTGACCCAAGCCAGGAATTGAACCTGGGACCCTGGAGCTGTGAAGCAATTATGCTATCCACAATGCTACCGTGCTGCCTGTACCCGCTTTGAATCCCACAGGCGCAGAACCCATACGAAAGGCCATTTGTTTCCCTGACCTGGTGGGCCATTTCCAAAGTTAAGTATTGGCCTGTTAGTTGTAGGAAGTAGCTTAGAAGTAGAATTTAAGTATTAATTGCTGTATATAATAAATGAGCGTTGATTTAACTCTTACTAAGCGGTGTGTTGGATCATTGATCATTACTCGGACTTGAACCACGTGGCGGTATCAGAAAGATACTTGGCAACTCAAGAGCAAAGGTGACAGAACAAGAGCCATTAAACTAAGGCTAAAACGAGCAACAGGTCCGAGGACTGACCCAAGGGGCACCCCACTAGTTACAGTTCGCCAGCCAGAGAATCATAGAATCATAGAATTTACAGTGCAGAAGGAGGCCATTTGGCCCATCGAGTCTGCACCGACCCTTGGAAAGAGCAACCTCCATCCTATCCCCGTAACCCAGTAACCCAACCCAACCTTTTTGGACACTAAGGGCAATTTACCATGGCCAATCCACCTAACCTGCACATCTTTGGACTGTAGGAGGAAACCGGAGCACCCGGAGGAAACCCCTGCAGACACGGGAGAACATGCAGACAGTGACCCAGCGGGGAATCGAACCTGGGACCCTGGTGCTGTGAAGCAAATGTGCTAACCACTATGCTACCGTGCTGCCCCTTTTATCCCAACCCTCTGCTTTCTGTCAATCAGCCAACCCTCAATCCAATCAAGTACTCTGGTCGATCTAGTAGATTATTGATAAGCAAGGGGATGATAGGATATCGGGGTTAGATGGGGGGGGGGGAGGTGGGGGGATTGCAGATTTGAGGTTACTATCACATTAGCCATGATTGAGTTAAAGGTAAGAAGTCTTACAACACCAGGTTAAAGTCTAATAGGTTTGTTTCAGTACAGAGGTTCATCCCAAAGAAAAGAAAGGTTATCAGAGGGGGGATTAGGCAGCCATGGCTGACAAAGGAAGTTAGGGAATGCATCAAAGCAAAAAAGAAAGCCCATAATGTGGCAAAGAGTAGTGGGAAGTCAGAAGATTGGGAAGGCTACAAAAACAAACAGAGGATAACAAAGAGAGAAATAAGGAAAGAGAGGATCAAATATGAAGGTAGGCTAGCCAGTAACATTAGGAACGATAGTAAAAGTTTCTTTAAATACATTAAAAACAAACGGGAGGCAAAAGTAGACATTGGGCCGCTCCAAAATGACGCTGGTAATCTAGTGATGGGAGACAAGGGAATAGCTGAGGAACTAAATAAGTACTTTGCGTCAGTCTTCACAGTAGAAGACATGAGTAATATCCCACCAATTCCGGAGAGTCAGGGGGCAGAGTTGAATATGGTAGCCATCACAATAGAGAAAGTGCTAGAGAAACTAAGAGCTCTAAAAATTGATAAATCTCCGGGCCCAGGTGGGCTACATCCTAGAGTTCTAAAGGAGATAGCTGAAGAAATAGTGGAGGCGTTAGTTATGATCTTTCAAAAGTCACTGGAGTCAGGGAAAGTCCCAGAGGATTGGAAAATCGCTGTTGTAACCCCCTTGTTCAAGAAGGGAACAAGGAAAAAGATGGAAAATTATAGGCCAATTAGCCTAACCTCGGTTGTTGGCAAGATTCTAGAATCCATTGTTAAGGATGAGATTTCTAAATTCTTGGAAGTGCAGGGTCGGATTAGGACAAGTCAGCATGGATTTAGTAAGGGGAGGTCGTGCCTGACAAACCTGTTAGAGTTCTTTGAAGAGATAACAAATAGGTTAGACCAAGGAGAGCCAATGGATGTTATCTATCTTGACTTCCAAAAGGCCTTTGATAAGGTGCCTCACGGGAGACTGCTGAGTAAAATAAGGGCCCATGGTATTCGAGGCAAGGTACTAACATGGATTGACGATTGGCTGTCAGGCAGAAGGCAGAGAGTTGGGATGAAAGGTTCTTTTTCGGAATGGCAACCGGTGACGAGTGGGTGTCCCGCAGGGTTCAGTGTTGGGGCCACAGCTGTTCTCTTTATATATTAACGATCTAGATGACGGGACTGGGGGCATTCTGGCTAAGTTTGCCGATGATACAAAGATAGGTGGAGGGGCAGGTAGTATGGAGGAGGTGGGGATGCTGCAGAAAGATTTAGACAGTTTAGGAGAGTGGCCCAAGAAATGGCTGATGAAATTCAACGTGGGCAAGTGCGAGGTCTTGCACTTTGGAAAAAAGAATAGAGGCATGGACTATTTTCTAAACGGTGACAAAATGCATAATGCTGAAGTGCAAAGAGACTTGGGAGTCCTAGTCCAGGATTCTCTAAAGGTAAACTTGCAGGTTGAGTCCGTAATTAAGAAAGCAAATGCAATGTTGTCATTTATCTCAAGAGGCTTGGAATATAAAAGCAGGGATGTACTTCTGAAGCTTTATAAAGCATTAGTTAGGCCCCATTTAGAATACTGAAAGCAATTTTGGGCCCCATACCTCAGGAAGGACATACTGGCACTGGAGCGGGTCCAGCAGAGATTCACACGGATGATCCCAGGAATGGTAGGCCTGACATACGATGAACGTCTGAGGATCCTGGGATTAATTCATTGGAGTTTAGGAGGTTGAGGGGAGATCTAATAGAAACTTACAAGATAATGAATGGCTTAGATAGGGTGGACGTAGGGAAGTTGTTTCCATTAGCAGGGGAGACTAGGACCCGGGGGCACAGACTTAGAATAAAAGGGAGTCACTTTAGAAAAGAGATTAGGAGAAAATTCTTCAGCCAGAGAGTGGTGGGTCTGTGGAATTCATTGCCACAGAGGGCGGTGATTTCTCGAGGAATTAAGGGCTATGGAGTGGGAGCGAGTAAATGGAGTTGAAATCAGCCATGATTGAATGGTGGAGTGGACACGATGGGCCGAATGGCCTTACTTCCGCTCCTATGTCTTATGGTCTTATGGTTTCAAATCACTAGCTTTTCGGAGCGCAGCATTCACCTGAGGAAGGAGCAGTGCTCCGAAAGCTAGTGATTTGAAACAAACCTGTTGGACTTTAACCTGGTGTAAAACTTCTTACTGTGCTCACCCCAGTCCAACGCCGGCATCTCCACATCATGTGTTAAAGGTGGAACAGAGAAGACAGCACGATGGCGCAGTGGTTAGCCCTGTTGCCTCACGGCGCCGAGGTCCCAGGTTCGATCCCGGCCCTGGGTCACTGTCCGTGTGGAGTTTGCACATTCTCCCCGTGTCTGCGTGGGTTTCGCCCCCACAACCCAAAGATGTGCAGGGTCGGTGGATTGGCCACGCTAAATTGCCCCTTAATTGGGAAAAATGAATTGGGTACTCTAAATTTTAAAAATAGGTGGAGCAGTCTCGAGGGGCCGAATGGCCTCCATCCGCTCCTTGTTCATACATTGAGATGTATGGTGGGCAGATCTCTCAGTTCAGGGAGTGAGGGGCGATTGTCACATCGCAACTTCGACAGGTTTGACCACAAAATCCCGCACACTCGCCGGAAGTGTCCCCATGAGCAAACAATTTGAGATAAACTCCCATTGTGATGTGAAGACGCACAGATTGCGGCAGTTCCATTTTATCTCTGCTCCGGAGACTCCAGAAATGCCCTCTGTTTTCCCCACAGACTCACCACTCGAGGGAGTGCAAGCTCAGCCTGGTCTCCAAAGCTTTCTGTTCGGAAGAAATCAAAGATATGGAATGTAGAATATTTATTGAGCACCAGGGTGCTCCCTCGAGCTGAATATCCAAGTGTCAGAATTCTGGATGAGAAAAGACTGACCGTTGCGCAGGAAATCCTCCTTATATTATTCCACCAAAAAAGAGCAGCTTAAGAAGAGGGAAAATAATTGGATCAGCAACTTCTTCCAGATTCGGTGTTTTACAGGCTGCGCCGCACAATGAGGGCATCGTGTAGTCACAACAAGTGGCAGGTGTTTACAAAACCTTCTGTGGAAATCTGGAGCTAACATCTCGACGCAAGAGGAGAGAGAACCAGCGTTTATGTAGCGCCTTTCACATCCTCAGCACCCCGCAGCCAATTCATCACTTTTGAAGTGCAGCTAGCTGTTGTAACGTCGGAAAGCAGGGCTGACCGTTTACACAGTCAGATCCCACAAAGTGCGAGTGAAGTGAAGGGCAGGTTAATGCGTGTTTCTTTTGTGCAGTATTAGAATCATCGAATCCCTACAGTGCAGAAGGAGACCATTTGGGCATCCAGTCTGCACCCACCCTCTGAAAGAACTCCTGAACAAGGCTCTTCTCCCTCCCCCCCCCCCCCCCCCCCCCACCCACCTATCCCCACTTAACTTACACATCTTTGGACACTAAGGGGCAATTGATCACGGCCAATCCACCTAACCTTCACATCTTTGGACTGTGGGAGGAAACCGGAGCATCCGGAGGAAACTCGCGCGCGCGCACACTGGGAGGACAGGAATAAATGTAAAGAAAAAGCAAATTGGAAATATAAAAACCGGAATAGCTGGATAAAGGAGAGAGAGAGAAACAGAGTTAATGTTTCACGTCATTGGCATTTTGCTCGACCAGGAATAAGCTTTCGTGTTTACAATTGCACAACAAAACCCTCAACAATTGTATGCATTTGTATCACGTGTTAACATATTGGAATGTACTGACAGACTGCACAGACTAATCACGGCCAGTTTCACACTGACTGATGGGACGAGATGCTAGAACATGTGTCCTAAATGCTTGGTCGAGAAGGTCGGTTTTGAGGAGTCATCTCAATAAAGGAGCTCGATCGGGTGGCACAGCGGCGCAGTGGTTAGCACTGCTGCCTCCCGGCGCCGAGGTCCCAGGTTCGGCTCTGGGTCAGTGTCCGTGTGGAGTTTGCACATTCTCCCCGTGTCTGCGTGGGTTTCGCCCCCACAACCCCAAAGATGTGCAGGGTAGGGTGGATTGGCCACACTAAATTGCCCCTTCATTGAAAAAAAAATGAATTGGGTACTCTAAATTAAAACAAAAAGAGAAGGGCTCGGTATCGAGACAAAGAGGTTTAAGGAGTTTGCTTCCTCCATGACCTCCCTCATCAATATCTCTGTGAACTCCAGACGCACAACCCACGCTGCCAGGTAAACCCGTGGGGGAGGAGCAGAGAATCCCAACAGGTAGAGAATTCCGGTCACAGTTCCTCTCTCCGCAGATGCTGACAGGGTGT